>NC_068994.1:53393617-53405485 GCF_001194135.2 Octopus bimaculoides | reverse complement strand
ATATATATACGTCACTAAAGCGACTGAGGGCGCTATTCAGCACCAGCATTGCTAGAAATAAGAGTTAAAACAACTCATAGCCACGTGCAGCACTTATCTTAATGACTGACAAGAGAGGCAAGTCAGATCACAGTGATTTCGCATCTTTATTAATAAAAAATGTGAAATCGCTGTGGTCTGGTTCAATACAGAAATCAATTGATACCGAAACGTCTATGACCTTATTTATATTTTACTATATGTACTTTACAAATAGGAGGACTGTTTCAGAGAAATATGTTTGCTATTTTCTCTGAGCGTGTTTACATATAGTGAGAGACGAGTGGTTTTGGAGGATTTTCACTCCTCTTTCAAGTAAACAGGTACTTTTTATTATGTTTGTTTCATATATATATATATTTAGATTACGAATATTTAAGTAATTATCTGTCATACAGACTGACACACACACATTTGATATGTTTGCCAATATAACAAATTACTAGTCGCCACAAAACGCTTTTTATTTCCTAATTATGTTAGTTTATTGTGTCCTTTCAAACATTATAATGTATAAGGCAATAGAATTTGTGTATTTTTCCTCATAAAAATTTGTCTTAGATTCTGAAGTCGATGAAATTGATAACAGATAAAATATGTAAATCAATATAATCCTGAAAACACTGTGTCAGCATGTGTCAAGACCTAAATATATAATTTACACACATACACAAATATACACACACACACACACACACACACACGTGTTAGGTGTCAACCTGATGTGCGAGCACCAGTTACGTAACTTGCACAAGCGCATTAGTTAGATAGCTGCTGCATAGTATTTGTGTGTGATTCTCGCAACAATGATAATCGTGTGCCTATAGCTGTCCCATTGCTTGCTAACAGAACATTAGATTTTATCCTAATTATGTAAAATTTACACTAAATTCCTGGAAATTATCTCAAATTTTCTCTGAGAGCTGTCGAAATTTAATATTAGGTTTTGCTTTTTATGTCTCCATCGAAGGGGGAAATTTCAGCTCAAGTTTTATTGCATGCGTTGTTCTGTACGCAAACATAGATACGCGCACACGCATATATACATGTAAGAATATGTATGTATATATTATGTGTGTGTGTGCGTGCGTATTTATATACTTTATATCTGTATGTGTATAAGCACATATATATATATATACATACAAATATATATGTATGCATATCTGAATATATATATATATATATATATATACATACACACACGTATATTTCTATTCGTATCTATATTTATCTCTCTCTCTGTTTCTCTCTCTCTCTGTTTCTCTCTTTCTCTCTCTCTCTATATATATATAATATTTATCTATATATGAATGTATATAAACACATACATGTATTTATAAATGTGTGCGTGTAAGTATACTCATAAATACACACACTCACACACGCCTATGTATGTACACTCACTATACATACATATATAGTAATGTATATAATGATGCATATGTAATAATGTACGTATACTCATCATATATATATATATATATATATGACACGATAGACACCATGTTATATATATATATATATACATACACATATATGCATACATACATAGGTATGTGCACAAAAGCACACTGGAGAGATAAAGGAATA
Organism: Octopus bimaculoides; assembly: GCF_001194135.2. Classification (NCBI taxonomy): domain Eukaryota; kingdom Metazoa; phylum Mollusca; class Cephalopoda; order Octopoda; family Octopodidae; genus Octopus; species Octopus bimaculoides. The sequence goes on along the minus strand of NC_068994.1, from coordinate 53,403,853 downwards.
TCTTTGAAGATGTTCAGATCAAATGGATACTCAATAATCGAAATAACTGGTTTCCCACAACTTAGGCTGTATCCAGTGAATCAACTCTCTCAACATTGAGTTGAAATATATTTTGCTGACAAAATATTCAAATATTCGGTACACTGCAGTGTGTAGTGTGAAAAGCGATTTGATATTTGATGTCCATTAAATACCCCCGTAAGAAACAAAAGGTGGATTTCCTCAAAGTGTAACAAAAGTTTTACGGATTTTTGATGAAATAAATTCCACCAGTCAACTGTAATTTCGTCGACATTTGAATAATGTGTCTTTACATCTTATTTTATCTCAGTGATGAGTGCTGCCGTGTTGCGTCACTCACAACCTTTTAACTCCCCAGAAAACAGACGTTTCTATAATTCATGAAATGTATGCAGAACAGCGAGGATCCAAGTAATAAAATAACGTATCTATTTATTTGTAATATGTTCTGACTGATTCGAACGGGAATATGCTGATCGCTGTTGTTTTTCATCATCGGAGAATATCTCCTTTCTTGCGATACTGTATGTTTAGAACACTTGCGATTTATTTATTCAAAGGAACTTTGGGACACCCGATGTAATGGCAGTTATTTATAGAAATGAGCAAATAGATTATATGCTAATCTGCTCAAATTACAAGAGATTTTGTAAAGTTAGCTACTTTACATTTTCCTTGTGTATACAAGCAGCAATGCTCGTTGATATATAACAAATTCACGTGGCTTATGTATTAGTAACATAAGCGGAGCATGCGCATGGGGTACATAAGTGGCACATGCACATTGGGTATACAACTAGAGATGTGGGATGTATAACTGACGCATGAACATTTGATACATTGATAGCGCATGCGTGTTCGGCACATATGTCTCACTTGAGCGTTCGCTACATATGTCTCGCACGAGCGTACGGTACATAAGTGGACATGCAATTTACCGCCATGACTTGCACTTTTGCACAAGGAACATAAGTACAAGTGCGATTGGTCCATTTAGAAAATAAAATTTATCAGTCGAGGCTGTGTGGGAAGACGTTTGTTCTCTCACACGATTCCGGGTTTAGTCTAACTGTGTGGAACCTCGGGCAAGTGTCTTCTACCATAGCGGATTTGGTTGATTGGAAACTGAAAGAAGTTCGTCATATATATATATATATTCTCACGGTGGTGCACCAGCATGACCGCAGCCACTTGGCTGAAACACATAAATAAATAAATAAATATATATATATATATATATATATAGTTCAAATTGCAGAAAAAGAAGCTGGTGTATTATTTTGATACTCGAGAAGAATGGAAAAGTATGTGTGTGTGTGTGTATGTGTGTGCGTGCTTGTGTTTGTCCCCATCACCGCTTGACAACCGGTGTTGGTGTATTTACATAACTTAGCGGTTCGTCAAAAAATATTGATAGAAGTACCCGGTTTAAAAAAAAAAGATATGTGCTGGGGTCAATTCATTTGACTAAAATTGTCCAAGATAGTGCCCCAGCATGGCCTCAATTCCCGAATTGTCTCAACCACATGTTCCCGGGTTCAGTTCCACTGCGTGGCATCTTGGGCGAGTGTCTAAGACTAGTCGTGACCTAGCCTCTTTAGTACATAAAGTACTTAGACAACAGCTTTTAAGCCTTTCCCTATGAAACTTAGAACATGTGAGCACATCTTGTGTTCGTTTTGTATGCAGGCAAATAAGATTATGTATGCGATATGCGTATGTATGCGATATACTTCACGGTTTGTTGGCTGCACATCAGATGACCATTACCTCCTTATTTCTCTTTCTTACGAGGAGGACATAGTAAATCGCTATTTAAGTCGGTCACAAACCAGAACCTTGATGTAATATCTGGAGTAGTTAACATACCGAGTGACCGTCGTCATCACATTAAATAAAAAATTATTTTAGGTTTTCTAATAGACGCTGTGTTGTGCATAAATATCTTAAGTTTGATGAGCTATAGCGTTGTTGTTTTTTTTTTAGCTGTAATGGTTTGAATATGCGGTATGACGTTGCTAAACTATTACACCGTGACTTAAAATAGGATTTCTGTGGATAAAGTATTAGGTTTCATTTTCTAATTGCTAGCCATTTGTAAGGGATTCAGCCCAACTATAGCCGGGGATATCGCTGGCTCCATCTTTCTTCTCTTGCTTATCGCTTCTGTTAAAGAGAACCGCGAAACATTTTCATTTCGTCTTGTTATTTGCAGTTTTCAACTGTCACAAGTAAAGAAGATCTCATAAAAATGAATTGTTTAGCTCCATGAGAGAAGAGTGAATAAACTCGGATATATATATATATATATATATATATATATATATTGGATGTGTGTATACACATGAATGATTGTGTTTGATCTCTATAATTTGATTGCAACTGTGTGTTCTGTTACGCTGGTTTATATTGCTCTGCTACAATGATATATCACTGCGATGTTTTATTTATTTATTCTGTAATCTGTTATTATCCGTCAAGAAGATAACTTATTATTTGTGTTGACGGCCTCGCGAGTAGCAGTGCAAAGCAAGAAATAATCTATTGGCTAACTTACACTGCCAAATGGCTTCATTCCAAGACAATACCAGTTTTGTTTGATCTATTTTCAATTCACTTTGCCAATGTTCTGCTTGGAGGTTTCGATTCCCGGCTCACTTCCTCTCGAAACACGTCACATTTTATATTATGTTTTGCGAGGCATTTTAAGAACGTCGTCATATAAATGGAAACAAGTTAAAGTGACTTTTGTGTACTCGGGTATTGAAAATTCATAATTCCGTCTTTTGGAATGGTTCTAAGTGAAGTTTCCGAAATGTTCCATATTTTAATACACGAGCAACGATGCTTCTATGCAATATGTGGATTTCGCTATCAGGAATTTGAGAGATTTGTACAAGCCTGAAAATTTCAGTGCTCTTGTAACAAAAATATCTCGTCCCACGGCTGTAGCACAGGTTTCCAAGAAATTATAGCTTGAGTGAATATTACTGGGCACTATTACTGCTGCAACCATTCTATCGTGATTTTAGCTGTTGATAGCAAGCCTTGTGAGCAGACGTCATACATACAACAACGATAGTTCTAAAATCTTTCTTCGGGATTGAGTTGAGCAAACGATGTGTAACGTTTCTCTTTCGCATGTCTTCCGAACGGGATGCACAGTGCTGGAACACCTTCAATCATAAGTTTTCTTTGTCGGAGCAGACGTGAGGTCAAATATGTTGCACTAACTTGCGATTGTGAACTTCTCGTAAATAAGAAAGACAGAATTGAAGAATGAGTAGAGTTGTTAAGCGACAGGCTCCGGGAGGTGATCAGCTTGAAGAAAGGATCGATTTGGAGAAAGATCGGCTTGGAGGAAGGATAAAAATGACTTGCTCCAGATATACTACAAAAAGACATAAGTCTCTCGTTAGTCACGCCAATGAATAATAAGACACACTATCACTAGAAAGCTGAACAAATAAATATTATTATCATTCTTTCTTCTTTCTCTTCGCAAACTTATAGCATTCTATTTTTTCCCCCGTACGCCTATCTAGTATCTCCTTCACTACAAGCTCCCATGTAAAGAATACTAAAACAACAAGAAACAAAGCAATGACAACATATATCTTAAAGGCAAAACCGCAAAAAAAAAAAAGAAACAAGCATACAAAAAACAAATGAAGAAACAAGAAAATTTGACAAAGATCGCTTTTCGGTCTGAGTTACAATCCAACGAATAATATCGAACATTTATTTCATTTTAGAAGACAAACATTTTATGGCGTCTTTCCTATTATAGTGTAATTACAGGAAGATCGGCTACAACCGGATAAAAGACGATAAAATATGATTGCATAAAACGAGTGGTATTTATTATTATTATTATTCCTTTATATACGCGGGCTTCCTGACACTGACTAAAGCAGAAAAGGAGCGTAAGTTGTTTATTCTTGTGGTATTATTATTATATTATTATTATTAGTAGTAGTAGTATTAATACGGCATTACGATTCGTCTATGATTTCGGATAACTTCCTATGAAGAAAATAACGATAATTATAACTGGTACCGTTATATATTTTTGAGTATTGTTGTTTCTTTTGGTCTGTATACCGTACACGAGTTTATACGTGTGCATGTGTGTTCAATGCGTAATCGTTCAGAAAAAAACAACAAAGAACTATATATGTATGATTGTGTAGGAGAAAAAAAAACAACTCCAAACAGCATATAAGTATATATATGTGCGTGTGCGTGTGTGTGTGTTTTTAGAAGAAAAAAAACAACAAACAACTGTTAGCAATCCGTTTTTTTTTTCTTGAACTGAAATGTTGTGAGTCTGTAATAAACTGTTTACTCTCTTCTCCTATTTGTTGTTGTCTAGACTCTCTATCTATCTGGCTTGTAATAGAGAAACCATGGCACAATGGCAGGCTGAACAATCTTTATGAGAATAACAATTTCCGGGCAAAGATTTATAGCTTTGATTAAAATCATGTAACAACATTTTTCGTTTCACTGTTTGTTTATATACCCGTGTGTGTATGTGTATATGTGAATGTATGTGTCCGTATATATGTATATACGTATGTAATGTGCGTGTGTGTATATATATATATATGTGTGTGTTTGTATAAAAAGGCGCAGGCGTGGCTGTGTTTTAAGAAGCTTGCTTCGCACCCACACGGTTCGGGGTTAAATACCATTGCGTGGCACCTTGAGTAAATATCTACTACTATAGTCACAGGCCGACCAAAACCTTGTGAGTGGATTTGGTAGACGGAAACTGAAAGAAACCCGTCCTATGTATATGTGTGCGTGTATGTGTGTCTGTGTTTGTCCCCCTCCACCTTCATCGCTTGACAACCGATGTTGATGTGCTTACGTCCCCCTAACTTAGCGGTTTGGCAAAAGAGCCCGATAGAGTAAATGCAAGGCTAACAAAGAATAAGTTCTGGGGTCGATCTGTTCGACGAAAAGGTGGTGCTCCAGCATGGCTGCAGTCAAAGGACAAACGAGTAAAAGAATAAAATGCATGCATACATATGTAAGGTAGCGATCTGTCAGAGTCGTTAGAACTGTGAATAGAATTCATTCGTCGCGTTATTTATTTCGTTTTTTTCTACGTTTTATGTTCGAAGACCGTTGAGACCAACTGTGTATTTCATCCTTACAGGATCGATAAAAAAATACACCAATCCTGACCAATGGATTGTGGGGGTGGGGGAAATGTTAAAGAATCGACTGAAATCCTTTACGGTGTCCCAACTGGTTCCTTGAGTCCTGTTGCAACATTTACAACAACACTGGTCCCCAGTTCTATCGACCTTTTTAAAGTAGCCTCTCACTTAAATGTCACTGATGGTGTGGAGAGGCGATACTTGCTAGCATGGCCAACAAAATCCTTGTCTAGATCTGTCCATATAAATACAAATATAACACTAAACTGAAAACTCAGAATTGTTAGAGGGCTAGAAATAATGCTTTATTATATTGGTTCGCGATGTATGTGCTGTGAGTTCAAATCCTACGAAGATCAAGTTAGCATTTCATTCTTTCGAGGACCGATAAATAAATTATTTAATAAGTATAGAGGCTGGTACTCCCCTCCCTCTCTCTCTCTCCCTCTCTCTCTCTCCCTCTCTCTCTCTCCCTCTCTCCCTATATATATATTAGAACTACAATTCAAAGGTTGGTTTTGTTTTTGCTTACTATATCACGCTTATTCGACCTCAATTGCGTTAAAACTACACATGTCTGCCATATACTCAAACAATTACATGAGTAGGACCACAATATGTCAAACAACTGTTTATCTTCAAGACTGACTGCTGAAAATCTACCAGTAACCCTAGCCTCCAGCACGGCGACCACCGCCACGATTTTCGTGCATATGTGTAGATGCTGAAAATGCACATTCCTATGTGTGCACTTTCGTTTGTATCAGAAGATTGTCAGAGTACCAATGATTAAAAATACACACACACAGACATGTGTGTATATATATATATATGTACATATATATGTATATATGTACGTCCATACATATACGTACGCACATATATGTACGCATGTACATATGTACGCATGTACAAATGTACGTATATGTACAAATATATATATATATATGTATACACATACATTTATACATACAAATATATATTATATATATATATATATATATATATACACATACACACATACATATCCGAGTTGTCCTCGTGATAGGAACAACTGGTTTACATAATAATGACAATTGAGTTGTAGAAACACGTGTATATTATATAAAGCCTAAAATATCCATAAAGGTTACTCTGTTTATTATTCTAATGTAATTCAGATTCCACATTCTCGCCTATGATATTCCACTTCAAACCGTGTCGAACTCTCGGTGAAATTTTTAAAAGTAACTGTGTAAAGGCAAAACGGCATGGGAACAAATATACATAAGCGTGTATTTACGTTGTCTTCTTTTACGTCTTCATAATGTATTAGTTTGATAAACAGACTCATAAAACTGAAATAATGAATACTGGGCTCCATAATATGAAATAAACACTTTAAAACAGTGCTCTCGCATGGTTGCAGTCCAATTGTTGAAAGCTCTAAAAGGATAATAAAATAAAAGACTGCATTTTTGAAAATGTACACTTTCTACAGATGTGATTATATATATATCACATAACATCCCTATGACTTTTTAAATCTATCATTCCACACTTCTGTCGAAGAAGCATCTTTTCTAAGTAAATAGCTCATTGCTAAACAAAGACTGACATTATGTACGCAAATATACAGCGGAGTGTTTGAATAGAAAATTACATTTTAGAGTAAATATTAGATAAAGCCAACATACGGAGTTGAATGAATGCACAGTTGATTTAATAAATAATAGGGAGCTAGTGATGTGAAGAGGATGGGAGATGATGGGGGAAAAGAGGACGTTAACGATATGCTCGGTTCGGTGAGGAATCGCTTGCAGTTAAACAACCTATTGAGGAAGCCAAGTATATATTTATCCTTTTCTTTTGTTTAAAAAAATGTTTTTTCTGGTATCTGCTAAAATCATATGTACACCTTCGTTCGTTAATTCATACATACATGCTTTCATACATATCACGTACACATACATACATACATATATATACACAAATGTGTGAGCTTATATGTATACGTGTGTTTGTATATATGCATATACATACATACATATGTATCTATATATCTCTCTCTGAAAGAATAGTCAATTTCTATAATTTTTCAACTATTGATTGTGTATATATATATATATATATATAATGTTTAAATTGTATACGTGATTTTCATCTTCAAAAGCTTTCATGATGTACTTAATATTCTAGCACTTTAAGAAACAGTGTATTAACTGCCAAAATCTCCATAGCGGAACTGTAAAACATGCTTCTTTAATGATCTGAGTTCAATTCCCACCGAAATCGTTCATGCACGGGTCCATAAAGTACCATTTATGTACTGAAGTCAATTCTTCTTTATGTCTCTCCCTCCGTCAGAATTTGTCGTAGTCATTAAGATGGTGTCTCGTAGACCAGGGGTTAAAGAACAAGAGTTCCTCAACCAGAAGATAAAAGTAGAGTTATAAAACCTCGGAAGCAGAGAAAATACATCACCGTATAATGGAGTCAAGTAAAATGACTGAACTAGGAATCGAAACTACTGTTGCTTTCCGGGAGTTGACCACCGAATATCATACAAATATGTGTGTCAGGAAACGACACGAACCACAGCACTGTAAAACTCATGGCTACACGTACTCTTATATGAAGACCCTCCCCCACATTACCATACAAAGGTGGGACTAAATTAAAATCTCAGTTGCCTTGGGGCAAGACAAAGATCCCATCTAGCTAAGGCCATGATAATGTTTATGCACACATGCGTTCTCACACAAATACACACACGTTACGTGTGTTTATTCCGTGTGTCTTTGCTCTGATGGACAGTAGATCTACAATCTAAATAGTCAATGCAGTTAAATACAAAGTATTTCATATTTATTCAACGGTAGTTGACAAATGCAGATTGTTTCACTGCAATGACATGGCGTTCTGACGAGGCTGTTACAAGAAAACCACTTGCACTTTGTCAACTATTCCGAAAACAAACATACATGTGAATATAAAAGTTCGATTCCCAGTTAATCATATTTCTTTTCATCTAACACCCTTGAGAATGCAGTACACAAAAAGAATTCTCACCTTTGGCCATGAATTTTACAAATGGAATCCCTTTTTGAAGTATTATCAAAAGCAACAGACATTTTAGCACAATCCCACAAGTGTACATAATGTTAGAAAATTTGGTTAATCTAAAGCAAATATACCGCTAGAAAGATATGAAAAGAGAAAATCTTTAATATGTTAAAACAAGAGAAACAATAACAACATCAGCAAAAGCGAAAACTATGGGAGCACAGCATCGACAACAATATAGATAAACAACAAATTGAATAACAGCATCGATTACTTAGAGGTTTTATTTAATATGGAAATATTGTCAAGTCAGTGAAAACTGAATATTTGTAGAGACAATGAGAAGGAAAGAAATTAGAATGAGGATGAATGAAAGAAAGAAGAAATGATAAATGAGCGGTAAGACAAGTATGATCACTTCTATGTACTGCTTCAAAATGGGCGATACCGCCTTCTTCGGATGTTGGAGGAGAGTTTTCAATTGAAGCGGCAGATGGTATTTATTTATATCTCTGTTGCCTCAGTCAGAGCTAACTTATATTTCACAGAATATACATACATAAATTTATAGACTATTCTATATTCACGTTTATCAATCGCCTCGATTTGAGCGGAGATGTCTCGGCACCTGACATGGAGTTCAAAGTCCCAAACAGATTTCAAGTTGTCCCGCCCTCCAGAAAATTAAGCAATGTTGAAAGGGTCGGCTATTATATATATTATATATTAAAAATAGTTTGTTTTAATAACAGCAATTTGGTTATTTTTGTTTACATTACATGCTACTGATTCGGTTAACAACCAAACTAGGCCCATAATAATATAGGCACATCTCTGTTTAATAAAAACCGATATAAACTATGGATAGTTGGTTGATTTCTCCAGTTACACTTTACACTGTACAAAGAAAGGAGGAGAGAGTAAATAAGAGAAACAGGAGCAGTTTACATAAGATGTAAAGGTGAAATTTTTGTAACTTTCTAAAGAATACATATTTTTAAATAAAAGTTTGCAGAAATAAGTTTCGAAGTGGTAGATTGCGATTACGTAGATAAACATTCAGAAAAATGATATCATATTTATCACAAACATACAAATGAGAAATTTGTTATATTTATTTTAAAGTAATGTCTATACGTGTATATTTTCTTTTGAATATTAGTATTCATTTCATAATTTTAAGCTCCAAGAAATCTGATAACAGATAAATTATAATTATTGTATGTATGCCATATTTCCTGATATTACTCATGGTAGCAAATGTATACTTTCAAGGTTAGCACTCACGTCTAATGATAATTCAGTTTTGCAAGAAATTATATTCCTACCTGGATATAAAACAACATTTGCAATCAAAGTAATATTCATTATCCACCAAATGTTACGAATCTTTTATAATAATTGGGGTGGAAACGGAACAATCCCGAATCGTTTGAAATTGTTTTAAAAGTTACTAGTGCTTTCATAATTTAATCTCAAAACGGGAAGAGCTTGTAGTATTTTTTTTTTGTCTTTACAAAATGTCCGCTTTCTCTGACGAATCAATAAAATAAATTTAGTTTTATTCTAGCCATTTATTTCTAGTCTATTTTAAAAAGTGTCATCTAACTATTTTTGTGCCGAAAATTATGATAAAAAGCATTTTTATGTTGAAAATTATGATTGAAAAAAAAAGCATTGTTGTGTAAAAAAAAATCCCTTCTTGTTTTAAGATTAAATTATAGGAACACTTTCTACTTTCAAAAGAATTTTAGACGACTTGAAGCTGTTCTATTTTTAAATAATTTACAGATATGTTCCATTTAACTGAGTAATTTCCAAACTTTTTCAGAATTTATGAGATTTTCAAAGCTGACTTTTCTGAATGAGTTCATTAATTTGGATTTTCAAACTTTAGTATTCGATTATTTAGACTGAAGCTAATTTCAACAGATGCAATTTAACAAGATTTTGTGCTGCAATTTTTACGTAGAATGTTTGGCGTTCAGTGAGAACTATC
>NC_068994.1:53385881-53393556 GCF_001194135.2 Octopus bimaculoides | reverse complement strand
CTATTATTGACTAGAAATCTTTTATTTTTCAATCAACACACAACTTTTATGAAACTGTGATTTTACTAGTTCTAGCTTCCTATCTTTGAAGGAATTTATGAGATCCTTAAGTAAGACTTTTCCGACCGAAATACCTTAAAACTAGGTTTTCCATCTCCTATACATCATTACTGAAAGAAAAGCCTTCGTAACTGAGAATAATTGAATTAGTAATGTTTTCCTGAAAACTAATGATTCACATGAATATTTGTTTTAGAAAGTTTCTATTGTCAGCAGTCTGTAAATAACTGAATCAAATTTTGAAAAAAAAAGTGATAAGTTTAATTACGCAATACATATGTAGATAATTAGATTTTGTCGAGAATTTAAGTTAAGCACAAATTGAATATGATCAATATGGTTCTGGGACAAATGTCTTTCGAATAATTTCCCTTGGATAATTTTCTCAATTAACTAAGAGTTTAGAAAAAGCACAACTATGAGGGTGTTAATAAACACGAATAAAACTAATTTGAGTTTTATTTTCATGTTTTATTTGTTATCTAGAAAGCAGAATTATATTTTCATATTATTATAATTATGACCCTATAATTATACCACTAAAACTACAAATTACGGGCGATACGCAATTGTCGAGAGAGCAGTTGTTAGTGATTAGTTATCCTGTAGAAGTAATTATTCAGAGAAGCTGTCTGAGGTGGTGAACCAGATATCCGTCTTTATGCAATTGGAAATTAAAACTGGGACGTTATTTTTATGGCCTTATTTATTAGGTAAAGTTTCATTAGTCTTTTTTTATTTGGTTTTGACTCTTATAACATTTCAAAATACTCGAATAATAACATTTAAAAATACTCGAATAATAACATTTAAAAATACTCATGAATTTTTTATTATATATGATCAATAAGCTCGGTAGATTAACTGAATCGTTAGAGCTTCGGACAAAATGTCTTCCGGCATTTCTTCCGACGCTTTATGTTCAAAACCCCCCTAGGATCAATTCTGCCTTTCATCTTTCCGGGGTCGATAAAATAAAAGCGACAGTCAAGTAGTTAGGTTCTTTGTATAGTTTTGTCCCTACCCTTCAAAATTTACAGACAGCATACTAAATTGTTTTATTGATTAAAAAGCGAATTTAGTACAATATTATTTTAATTTCTATATGAATTTTCCTTTTATATTTCTGTTTGTTTAATATTGGATTGTAGTTTTGTGTTTGTCACTTAAATCATTTTCAGTTCTTTAAATACGTTTGATTCATAAAAATTCAATTTTTAAAAATTTAGTTTCTCAGAAGTTTACACCCTAATACAACTTCCACAAATACATTATCTGCTTTTTAGTCTTCTGCTTTTATTTTTTTCTTTGAATTTTGATGATTTCTGTAAAGTTACAGAACTTCAATTATCACCCCTTCCTCTCTCATTCATATGTTGTGACGGAGAAAAACACAAGAGTATTATTATAGTAGATTTTTGTTTACGAAATGTTGACTAATAATCTTAATTTCTGTTATGCATTAACGTTTAACTTCTGATGTTCATTCGTTCTCGAAATTTTCACTCATTTAAGTTTCACATTGTGTTATATACTTTTACTAGTATTTGTATTACTCATATATTTCCTAATGCTATAAAGTATAATTTTGGTGTGGCATTAAATATGATCTCAACGCATAATACAATATGCTATGTTGTACTACATATAATTATTTCAAATTTTTGCCACAAGGGCAGCTTGGGGGAGGGGATTAAGTCGATTACATTGACCACAGTGCGTAACTGGTACTTATTTAATCAACCTTCAAAGGATGAAAGGCAAAGTAAACTTTGGCGGAATTTGAACTCGGAACGTAGCGACGGGCGAAATACCGCTAAGCATTTCGACCGACGCGTTAACGATTCTGCCAGCTCACCGCCTTATTGTACTGCATAATAGTGAGGGAAAAATAGAAAGCAATACATAACATATGAATTTGTATCAACACCAAATCACAGCAACTAATGTTATATGAAAAATTATTTTCAAATTCTGATATTTAACTTCCCAAGTTGTTTTAAGAGTTTCCTGAAAATACACATTGAGAAAATTTACAGAAACAGAAAATCATCGAAAATATATATTTTTCACTTCACAAAAATCCGGTGAGGTTTCACATATTCCAGTTGGCATTTCATTGCAGATGAGTTTCGTAGAATTGGTGAAGAGCATATTTTGCCAGCAATACGATGCTGTATACAGTTTTACACAGATCATCAGTGTGATAATTTTACAGAAGAGGAATGGTTGGAAACGTTGAACACCATTTATCTTTTCTTTTAACTTTTAATTGAATGCGGCCATGCTGGGGCATCACCTTGAAAGGTTTTTGTCGGCCCGAAACTACAGTAGAAGGCACTTGCCCAAGGTAACACTCAATGCGACTGAACCCAGAACCATGTGGTTGTGGAGCAAGCTTCTTACCATACAGTCACCCCTGCGCCTGTTATACAACTTTCTGAAGATAGTATTAGGTTTAAAATTATTTGCTTGACAGACAACGGTCTTTGACTCTTGCTTACGTTCATTTTATGAAGGAAGAAAGTTTAGTTCAAAAGCCGTTATTTGTGAAATAGAATATTAAAAAAATGAGATCCGGTATTCTGTATATTTTCAAATTCGTTTTGACGAGAAAGACATTCAGCTTACGAACATCATTACCTGTGAACAGCGGAAACACCATCGATAACAAGTTGTCATGATTGATTCATAAGTTTCTTGTAAAGAGGAAAAAAAAAAGAAGCTATACTTGTTTGCGACAAATATTCCACATGCAATTTCCTCGTAAAAACACATGGGTAGTCGACATCGCAAATCATTAAGCAATGTTATCGCAGCAATAAATAAACTCAAAGAACATGCTATTAATTTCCGACTGTTTCGACAGGTCGTCTTTGGAAATTATGAACGTCTTTTTCTCTTTGAACATTTGTTGTTGATCATTGGAGTTAGATGGCCGTCAAAGGGAAACTACACGAGATATTTCTATTTATTTTATTTTTTATAACAGTCGTCAATTTCTTTCAAGACTTCATGTTCATTTTCCGTGATGAGCTAAGAGACGTCAAGCATGAAATTGCCAGATTTATTCACAAGATACTTTGCAACTTCAAGAAAAGTGAGCTTAATCTTATTACTTTTAAATTGGCCTTCACCACGTTTCTGTCAAAGTTGCAATTATTCATATTTAAATGTAACATAGACAGAAATAAACTCTTTCATTTTCCGAGATTCTCAGATTTTTACTTGTTTCAGTCATTAGACTGCGGCCATATTGGGGCACTACTGTGAAGGGTCTAGTTGAACAAATCGACCCCCAGTACATATTTAGTTTATTTTTTGTAACTTGGTACTTATTCTATCGGTTCTTTTCGTCAAACCGCGAAGTTATGGTGAGGACATAAACAAACTAACACCGGTTGTCAGGCGGTGGTGAAATACATATGTACCCCCAGAACTGTGTGGGGAAAGGTATGCCAAACAATAGACCTAACGTTTTCTCTGCGTGTTATGAAAGACTGCAGTAGGATTCGCACCTCGGAAAACCCTCATCTGTAACGAGTATCGAAACAGATCTATGGTCTGGAGGTTTTGTCAACTGAATGGTGCAAAGATGTTATCCTTCAGGAATAAGGACTTACCAACAGAAGATGAATGCAGCGACGCACGTTCACAGCCTATGCCCCCTTACTACTACCACCACCACCACAGGACGGGTTTCTTTCAGCTTCCCTCTATCAAATCTACTCATAAGGCTTTGGTTGGCTCGGTCTTATAGTAGAAGACATTTGCTGAAAGTCCCATGCATTGGGCCTGAAGCCGAAGCCATGTGGTTGTGAAGCAAACTTCCGGAAAAAATGCGCGTTGCATACAACTTGATCAGGCTGCTTAGCCATTTGCATGACAGATTCCAGGATCTCTTTTTGCTTAACAAAACCCAGACTGGATAATTAACTTATTCCCAGATATCAACAATGAGAAACAAGAATGGTTTGGGAAGAATCACTCTAAAATGACATTCAGTTGAGGTGAAAGTTAAAAATATATAATGATTTTTAGTTATCAAAAAAACAATGTGATTGCTATTCTGAGCTTTGAAGCAAAGTAAAAACGAATTTTATTTCCTTTCTGATATTCTGTTTAGCGAGTTTCAGCGCAACCACTAAGCTTATTTGAAAGTAATAAGAGTCAAATCGAAAATTACTAGATGCAGGCAGTAAAAACATTTTGGTACCATTTTGTCTGGTTTTGCGAAGCTTATATCCCAGTTGCAAGTGCAACCTTCCCATCAAAACTGTAAAGACAAAAGTAGTTACAGGTGAGATGTAAATTTACCTTCCCATGTTTCTCAATAAATTAGCGGTTGTTTTATTTATCAACTACATAGGTTTGTTTGTAGTTTTAGATTAGATGTTAATTCAAGTTTGCCATAGATCTAAGGCAAAAAAAAAGAATAAAAGCAAAAAGCGCTGTGTGTTCGTTGTAAGGGTGTGTTCGAGGGTGGAATTGCTTGGGACGTAGCTTGGGAACTATGGTAATGGTATCTCGACATTTTGTGGGAACCGCTTTTAACAGTAGAAAATCGATAAAACGCGGAAATTCTGGGTAAACAAAAAACATGGCTGCCGGGCATTTTTGCAATTTCCTTTTATTATTTTCTTAGTTGCTTATTTTTCATGTGTTTCTATGAATCGAAAGAGAAGATAAGAGAAGAATCTTCTCACAAATACAAAATATATTGTAAACAATTATTAAAAAAAACACATGGAAATAAGCAGTGAAAAATTTATGTATAAAAATATTTAGAAAAGAAACAGTTGTCTGTAAAAAAAAAAATGTTGAGAATCTAGCAAAACATTTTCTTGTGAAATTATTTCGAACACTGTCGGGATATGTATGACTTAAGAAGTCTCATGGCAAGTCAAACGAGTAGCTTAAATTTACTTGTCTGAAGACTTATAATTTTTGTTTGCTCTATATTGCACAGCAGGCAGTTAACGCTATTGGAAAAAGTGTATGTCACAGAAAACAAATACCTAACCACTCCATCTCAATTGTTGATTCTTTTTTTCTGTGGTTGGCCAACAGGAAACATTGTGTTTTTCCAGGGAGAATTATAATGGTAAATTTCAAGTGTATTGATTCCGAAACATGATTACGATTTCCATATGAAGACATTTTCAGTTCACATAAACCAGGAATTAAAAATATTTAAAAGTTAATCAGGGAAGAATTGTGAAATTAATGTGTTTGATGATCATGGAAGTGCCTTATATGTTGAGATTAATGTGACTGATAATGATATAGATTTCACATATGTTGAGAATAACACATATTTTGATTGAGAAAGCATAAGGAAGCATAAGCTGAGTTGTTTAATTAAGGAAAGTTAAGGAAGACTTGAAAAAAGCATAGTGTTGAAAGATACAATATACTTCAGAGCTCGGCGAAACAAAATCGCTCCAGAAGTTATTCAACAAGTAAGATACGTACTTCATCGTAATGCGGCTTATCAGCGTCGCGTACTCGTGTCACTTCTGGAACAAAACTGAATCCGTTTTTCTGAAGCGTATACTCATAACCTATAAGCTATCTTCTAATTTGCGTATCCTTCTTTGTTGATGATTATTGATAGCTTGACTCTGAACACTATGCAATTTCTAGGTTACGGTTTTAGTTGCTCATTATGTTCAAGCAATTAACTTATTGATTTCGTAATGTGTATAAAGAGAATTAATTTGTACAGAGAACACACGCATACCAACCGAATTTCACTGGTAACATTGAAGGTGGAGATTTACATGGGGCTAAACATTTGCAGTAGTAACATCAATACTAACATGCCAAAAGTAGAAAGCCTCTACGGGGTCTCATTATTTGTTAAAATAGCGGCTAAATATTTCTAAACTCTTTGCTAAACCAAGGTTATAGTGGAAGGCACCCGTTCAACGTGCCAAGTAATAGGATGAAATCCAGGAAAACGTGGTTGCGAAAGAAACTTAGCAATCGTAGGGCCTTTTCTGAATCACGAAAACAACAACAACAACAACAGCAGCAAAAAAAACCTCGTGCTTTCTACTCTACGCAGGCGACACATCCGGAAAAAGTAATAAATATAAGAGTAAATAAATAAAAATAAAATGATATTTTTATCAATGAAAGACAAAAATTGGATGTACAGGATTTGAACTCCCAAGTAATAATAATAATGATAATAATAATAATTGTTGCACAATAAAAAATTCAAAATCAACAATGAATGAAAAAAATATTGAAAAAACCAATAATGAGTTTCCAGTTTAATTAAAGTAGCAAAATTAATGAGACTGTATCACAGTGATACCAGATTTTCAAAGACTGATAGCGATCTAGATAGTACACAGTTTTAATTAATATAATAAAACTGATTACCTTAATCTAGTGACACAGCTAGCTTTTACAATGTCCGATAATCCTTTAGTAACAGTCATGGATATTGCGTTTAGTTAAATATTACGATGTGGTTTAATTAACCAAAAATTAATGAACTCTCAGCTGTTTGTTAAAATGTCTGATACAAACTTCAATAACTGGTTTAGAAAAGAGCACATATTGATTTTCTAGCTTAGATGGGAGGGAAGAAATTTTGTTTATACTGGTTTGTGGTGAAAAGAAAGCTAGTGTTCATGACGTTTCTTCCCTTGATTCAGAGCCTTCGAGGCAAGTGGGAGTAAGAGAGTATGTTATCCTCAAACCGGAGACCTTTGCCGGTAACAGAATAAGTGTAGTAACAGGAACTCTGAACAAACACCACAATGCACTTCACCAGATAATTCAATTGATTAATCAGGCCTCAAATCCCATCCTAACATCTTAAAAAAAATCCCTATCATATTAGGAGTCATGCTATCAAAAGATGAAAGCATGGTAACCACGTAAATCCCTCTCATGGATGAGTAGTCGGCGATTAAACCGGGTCAATACTAGGGTTGCTCAGTCGGGAAGGTGTGTTGGTGGTACGCAGCAGGATTAAACGATTAAACATATTAAAGGTGAATGAACACCTTGAGAGTCAACAGCAGTCATATAAAGTGGAAAGAGGGCTGCTACAGGGGTTAACGGTTTAACAAACCACTGCAAAGAAATATCATTAGAATTAAATATTAACAATTAACTATATCAGACCGGCTGATGCATAGATAATCCAAAACCAAGTGGGCTGGGAAAGATTAAAGAAACAGAAAAACCGGAAATTAGGTGCGCCATCGCGGCAGAAATGCTACGGGAAATAGATCTTAAAATAGACCCCCCCCCAAAAAAAAACATGAGCTATGTTCTATGCCCCTCAAAGCAATTAAGGTTATCCACTTTTCCTATTACCCTCTGTTGCTGACGACACAGACTATCGACTGTTTCCTCGATCCGTACGATTTCCTTTTTGTGAAGCACCAAAATGGCAACCCATAAATTTTTCTGACACTTTTCAGCTTGCACAGAAAAGAGGCGCTTACCTTCTTTGTTTTTGTTATGTTTATGTCTTTGTAAATGACTGTAGCTCTCGGTGAATAATTCAGCTCATATCCTGGCAGGTCCATTCCTCCCGGAATCTTTACGACTGCACTCGTTTTATGTGTTCATTATGAAGTAAAGCAGG
>NC_068994.1:53381414-53385294 GCF_001194135.2 Octopus bimaculoides | reverse complement strand
GTGTGTGCGTAGTTTTCCATGTCAAAACACAGCAATGAAGCGGAAAATGGAATTGCTATAAACAACAGTATTGACGACGGCTACAAAACTTCTACTTAACACAACAAAAACAATAACAAAAAAAAAACAAAATGCGAAATAATAATGGTAAGCTGATGATGATGATAATAATATAATAATAATAATAATGCAATGGAAGGTGGAAAAAGATAAAAACTTGTTAAATTCGATAAAACCAGCAAAAAAAAAAACAACAAAAAAAAATCAAACTAAAATTCAGAATGCCAGCGAATATCAAACAAAACAAGTAACAACAGCAACATTAATATTTTCAACAAGATAACAATAACAAAAATAAGATCGATGGAATCAACAACAGTAAAGAAAACGTTATCCATAACTGCAAAAGCGAACAGTAATGGGAATAACAAAAGACACTAAGATATCTTGTGCGTTTACGAGAAACACCAGGACCTAGACACAACACACACTTCACTTTAAAATGAACATATAGGCGCAGGAGTGGTTGTGTGGTTCCGGGTTCAGTCCCACTGCGTGGCACCTTGGACGTATATCTTCTACTATAGCCTCGAGCCAACCAAAGCCTTGTGAGTGGATGTGGTAGACGAAAACTGAAAGAAGCCCGTCGTGTGTATATATATCTGTATATTTGTGTGCCACACAATGAGACAAGACTCAGAGCAACTTGGTTGCTCAGCAAGCTTCTTAACCGCACACTAATGCCTGACCCTATCTGCATCAACTTATTCAACTAATCCCGTCCTCAAATTTGTCGCATGATACCCAAGTTACAGACAATTATTATAATTATAATTATTATGCTGCTAAACAGTTTGTCCGTTCCTGCGTCGGACAAAATGCTTAGCGACATTTCTTATGGTCAACATTTTTCAGTTCAAATTTTGCCGAGGTGGATTTTTGCCTTTCATTTTTCGGGATCGATAAAATAAGTACCAGTTGAGCACTAGGGTCGATATAATCGACTTGCCCTCTCCATTCAAAATGCTGTCCGTGTGCCAAAATTTAAAACCATTCTTCTTTTTCTTCTTATCACTATTAAGGCGGCGAGCTTGCTGAATCGTTAGCATGCCGGACGAAATGCTTGGCGGCATTTCGTCTGTCTTTATGTTCTGAATTCAAATTCCACCGAGGTCGACTTTGCCTTCCATCCTTGCAGGGTCGATAAATTAAGTACAAATTGAGTACTGGGGTCGATGTAATCGACTATCACCTTCCCCCAAATTTCAGGCCTTGCGCTTATAGTAGAAAGGATTATTATTATTATTTTCGTATCTTTCCCCTTGTCAATATCCATTTATGTATGTATGTAATTCGTAGTGTTTGTGTATATGCATGTATAAATGTTTGTATTGAAGTTGGCTTTCTTTTTAAACATGCTGTATTGAAGGCGCAGCCCATACATGCACAAACATACACAGATATATTCCATATATATGATACAAGTTTATATATATTCAGACGTACGCATTAACACTTAAGATATTCCCCAAATAACAAGTTAACATTGTTATCATTGCAAGATGTGACTGGACAACAACCAGAAACAAACAAACAACCAAAAACAAACATTTGGAAAGACTTGAAGCTCCCAGTGAGCCGAACCGAGTCGTGCCGTGTGCAAATTTAATGTGCAAGATTTTCATTACAGCTGACATCAATTATTCTGCCCGGTTCGTTTAATAAAGCAGGTTGGACGATCATTGCTAAAACCACTTCTGTACACGCCACAATGCTTTAAAAACCATCTTATCTGCACGTAGATATAATATAAATCTCACATTCCGTTTTCTCTGGCTTTTATCGTAATGTCTCAATAAAGTCACGTCCCAAAACCTTACACCGTTAGTTATTTCTCTTCCTTGTCCTTGTATTTTTTGTTGACTTCATTAATTTTTCTTCTTATTCAGTATATTTTGCGGTTTGATTTTCTTGTTTTTTTTTTTTAATGTTCTGACAGTCTTTTACTGCTTTTGATGTCGTAGTATGACAATAGTAGTAATAGTAGTGGTAATTTTTTGTTGTTGTGGTTGCTTTGCTGAATTTTCTTTCACTGCTCGTTTCGGAAAATTTTCGAGATTTTGGACTATAACAGTGAGAATTTTTGGGTTAGTAAATTCTTTTAATTTCATGTTCTATCTATCTGTATCTATCTCTCTATCTATATCTACCTATCTATATCTGTCTGCCTGTCTCTCTGTCTATCAATCTATCTGTCTGTCTGTGTCTAGCTATCTGTCTGTCTAGCTATCTGTCCGTCTATTTGTCTGTCCGTCTATGTTTGTCTAGCTATCTGTCTGTCTGCTTGTCTTATCCTGTCTGCCTGTCTGTGTCCGCATGTCTGTGTCCGCATGTCTGTCCGCCCTCCTGTCTTTCTATCTACCTACCTTACCAGTCCATCTAAAATTATATCTCTCAAGTAATTCTATTTCGCTAAGATGGTCTAACAAGACCATTATATGTCCGAAATTGTCACTGCATTCATTGAATATCAGATACATTCGCTACTGGACGCGAGCATTTAATTTTGAATAAACTTGAACCTCGGTTTGCCCTGCTTCCTCTTTCTTCACAACAATTGTTATTAATGCTAATTATTTTACTTCTCATTAAGAGGTCAATGGTAAGTGATTAAGAATTCGTTTGCGTCCAACTATATTAAGGACGTTAGTTCGCATTTAACTATATTCTTTCCTACATACACAATCTTGCTAATGTGGAGGCACAATGGCCCAGTGGTTGTACCTGTATTTCAAAGGGCCAGCCTTGTCACACTGAATCCCTCTGAGAACTACGTTAAGGGTACGCGAGTCTGTGGAGTGCTCAGCCACTTACACATTAATTTCACGAGCAGGCTGTTCCGTTGATCGGATCAATTGGAACCCTCGTCGTCGTAACCGGAGTGTCACGGATCTTGCTAGCATATTGATAAACGTATACGAAATAGCTGCCATTCCACACATACAAAGAGACACACTCACAAACGAAAACACTCAAATACACACGCGTATTTAGTTGTTTTAATCCTTATAATCCAGCCACGCAGAGGAGTTCCGCCCTAAAAAATTTAGTAGAACAAATCAATCGACTCTAGGGATTATTTTTAAGACTGATACTTATTCCATCGTTGCATGTTACTGAGCCGCTACATTAGAAGGATGTAAACAAACCATCACCGGATTACAGGCGGCAGGGGACAAACTCGTACACATATACCATTCACATGTTGGTCGATCCACATTTATAATAGAAGACACTTGCCCGAGGTGACGCGTAGCGGGGCTGAATCAAGAACTACGTGCTTACGAAGCAGCTTTTTATTATCTACACGTCTATGCTTATATATACAAACACATATATACATATATACATACATACCTGCTGATTCCTCTACGTATGAAAGCTGTAATTTAACTTTATGAGTATTACAAAATATTTTTTTATGTTAAAATACCATAATAAAAAAAACGTGAAAACCAGACGTTTTAACTTTATTCGACTGGCATGTTATTCTATACACATTCACACAAATTCAAAACAATATATATAATTTACATATGTGTGCAAACTGAATGAGAAATAGCATACAACACGAAGGTGTAAACTTACCTTAAAGTGTTGAATCAACAAATGTTCAAGATATAAATGTGTAATCCAGGTTCTGCAATGGATAGTAAATAAAAAGAATACTTTTAATACCTTTACTTATCACATAGATACAACTAAATAGAAATATATAATATATACACACATACATATATATTCATACATACATACAAGGTAGCATAAAACACATTATATATTACAAAAATGTTAGTAAATTATATATATATATATATAC
>NC_068994.1:53379758-53381404 GCF_001194135.2 Octopus bimaculoides | reverse complement strand
AGAGAGAGAGAGAGAGAGATAGAGAGAGAGAGATGAATATGAGAAAATGGATGGAATGACATCATTTCAATATCACAACAATTGCTTCCACACATCGTCGCACTTAGCCTACCATTCAATCCAATTTCTCTTATTCCTCTCTTTGTATACACTCTACGGATACTATGGAATCCTAGATGTATATTCAGTTACAGGAGTATTATTATTGTAATTATTTCGGTAGCCAATAACTATGGACGTGGTACATGTTTTTTACCCAAATTTTATTCATAGTATGTGTGTATATATATATATATATAGAAGAGATGGCACAGGAAAAACAAGCTTATGTCATGAATTTCATTAGCTCACAGGTGTTTCTGCTAAGACTTACGTAGTTGAGTACCTGAATAACACCCTGTAGCTTCATCGGAACCATGGATATGAAGTGCAATTCATTTGGGAAAAAAGAATTTATTTGCGAAAAAAATAATTTTTTCCCTAATAAATTGCATTTTGAGGCTCCGATAAAGTTATAGGATGTTATTCAAGCCCTCAACTACGAGTTCACTGCATCTTATTGCAGAAACAGCTGTAAGCTAATGAAATTTATAACATAACCATTGTTTTTCCTTTGTCATCTCTTTTTGTTATTACTGTTTTATACTCGTCTAACATTTTGCTCTGAAATATGTGTATATTGAGTTCTGCACTAGATTACTAGTCTTGCAAAGCCCCCACCAAAATTATTTATATATAATTTGTTTTTCTTTAATCCTATACAGAACATATTGTCTTGACCTATATGCAGGCGTTGCAAATATCCTAATATCGTTCTCATCTCCGAACTGAATAGCCCCAAAATTAATTTTAAAATATAAGAAGTGACAAACAAAATTACATAAGAATATAGCAGAAACTGGTAAAAGCAATGTAATGCGAAAACGGTGCGTATAAAATATAGTGATTCAAATAACAAGAAATGTATATAATAACATGAAACGTGCAGAATGAGTAGACACAGAGAAAAAAGTTATGCATAAATACATACATATATATCGATGGAAATTAAAAAAAATTAAACAATGAATAAAATTAGCGAAAATAATAAAAATGAAAAACAAAAAGAGCGAAAGTTTATTCCTATGGCAATATACGTTATTTTGATAATATCACGTGTTTTATTATAGGTTTTATGCAACCAGTTTTCTAAAACGCTTGCATAAAATGTTTATAAATTGTTTATGAAACGTTTTTATCGCTGATGATCGATGGATATCGATCCATGCAAGTAACTTGCCTGTAACTGGAATTGTCTCTGATGGTAATAATTCTCATGTCGGTACTTTGTGATCAGTTCCGAATTTTTGTTTAATAAACTATTATTCTTTGTTAAGATATCAGGAAATTAACAACCTTCATATTGATATTGATTGTGATCTTATATTCTCCAAAGGTTTCTATTTAGCCTACTTTTTCTTTCTGTATAGACTTTTCAATATACACATTTTATAAAAATTGTCCCATAAAACCTGACATAAAATATCTCACCTTCATAATATTCGTTTTCACAAAGACGTTTTTTTAAAATCTATTTTATTGCTATTTTATTCCTCACTTATTATCCTCATTTTTATTCTACATAACTTCTGCATGTTTCTCTGTCT
>NC_068994.1:53371320-53379748 GCF_001194135.2 Octopus bimaculoides | reverse complement strand
ATATATATATATAGTAATATGGATGCCTTCATTGAATATGTAAAATTTCTTTATTAGAAAGTGGTACTCATTATCATCTCTTTTAGTATTCTATGTATATCCATTATTTCTTCATATTATAATATATACAATTCTTATCAGTTTTATTTATAATTTTCATACGTATTTTCCATTTGTTTTTACCATACGCACACATATTTAGCGCATACTCTAAATTCTATATCAGATATTTTATGTTTTTATTCTACTTTCCTTTAATTCCTCTATTCTTTAGTCCGCTACTCCTTTTATTATTACCATATATATATATACACTATATCTTTATTATTATTGTCAATAAATTCATTCCATTTTCAAGGCGTATACACACAAACACTCGTATACATGTATATGAATGCGTGTGTTTGCATGGGTAAATATGTATATGTGTATACGAGTCGCAAATATGTGTGAATGTTTCTGAGTAAATATATGCATATATATATGCTCGTATGTGCTTGAGTCTACGTGCTTATGTATGACAGAACATAGATGTAAGCACGCACGTACATACAAGCGAGTGGGTATCTGTATGTATGTATATATATATATATATATATATATATATATATATACACACACGTGTGCAAGCATATACATATGCATATATATATATATATATATATATATATATATATATATATATATATATATATATATATGTGTGTGTGTGTGTGTGTGCTAGCATATACATTTATGTGTTTTGGTATTAATGACAGGGAGAAACTGTGGTCCAGACTTATGCTTCGGAGGATGACTTTGTGACTTTCTAAGTGCATATATATATATATAAATATATATATATATATATATATTATATACCATGGTGGGGAATGCTTCTCAAGAATTAGCTGGAATTCCGTATCTTTTTCTGAAGGAAAGCAATTAAATTTTCCATTGTTTAATTCCAATTTAAATATATTTTATCAAAATATCGTTTTAAATTGTTTTCAACTGAACGATTAATTTAATTCACTTCTAAAATCCTAAATTGCAAGACACTCTCATTGCCTCTACTACCCCACTAGGTTCTTTCTCTTTCCATCTCTTTATTCATATATTTCCAATAGTTTTCCTGAAACCTACATTGTTCGGGTTAACGTAGTTCATATGATGAGAATAAAAAATGTCATTTCCCATTATTGTAGTTCTGTAGTTAAGAGTGTATATATATATATATATATAAATTAAGATTTTTTTAATACATTTCAGTTCGAACATACATATATACATCGACCCAACGGTAAGTTCTTCAGTACGATTCTTTTCAACACCTGCTTCAACATTTTTATGATGGCTTAAAAAAAACTTTGTACACATACATTTATATACATACATAAACACACCGACACACACGTATATATATAACGCACTTCTAAATTGACATATATTTTTGAGTGAACAGAGCTTTTAGTGCAAAAAGTAACTTAGTGTTATATACATGTCTCTTTTGTAAATGAAGTCGAAACACTTGATTTTATATAACCAATATTTATATATATATATATATGTGTGTGTGTGCGTCTGTTTGTATGTTTGTGTGCAAAGACTTATGTGTATACTTTTCTATGTACGCATATGCTTGAGCAAATGTATGCTCGTGTTCCTAAGAGTGATAATTTATTTATCAGCCGATATCTTCCCAAAATGCTATCGCTCTTTCCACATATATTTTTCGATAGTCATATTAACACATGAGATCTTAGAAACAACTTCCAACATTATGTCTGTCAAATATACCCCCACCAACACATCTAAATAGGGTGTAGTTATACATTTAGATAACGATACAACTTAGGTGACAAAACGCAGGTGCACATAATAATGCAACATACTCATTCACCACATATATACACGCTGAAAAATGATGTACACACACACACACACACTGCGAAAAGTATTTACAGAAATACTGTATGTTTTTCCCCATATTCTCATTATAGTACGTGTATGAGAGTATGCAAAATGTGTGTGTGTGTGTATACAAAATGGTGATTGATAAGTACTGTTTAATGTACACAGTATATGTTCAAGAACTACTAATAGGTTCATTATATTGAGAAAATCATGCCTAGTGTCTTCTAATAATCTACAGGCTCTGGGCTCATGGCCTATATAAGTTACAAATTAGGAAATAGAACACGCGAAAGCACTAACAAAAAACGAAATATAAACGAAATTTTTGTTGAAAATGATGAATAAGTCCTAGGGTCGATTTGTTCGACTAAAGACAGTGCTCCAGCATGGTCGCAGTCAAATGACTGAAACGAATAAAAGAATATATATATATATATATATTTATACAAATACTACATAGTCAGTGATCTAGCATGCTAATAGATCTTAAGTTCGACTAGTAAAACGTACGATAATAAAAGTCTGTCTGTCTGTCTCTCTCTTTCTCTCTCTATATGTATGTATGTATGTATGTATGTATGTATATATACATACATATATAAACATATATGCATGCATATACATATATATACATACATAAATAAATATACTTACGCACATATACATATATATGTATATATACACATACGTAATACATATATGTGTATTTAGATGCATATATATGCATATATATATATATATATATATATATATATATATATATATATATATATATATAAATACTTATATATATACATCTACATATATATAAATAAATATATATAATACATAAATATACTTAAACACACACACACACATATATATATACACATACACACATGAACATCTATATAAGAAGAGAGTGAATAGAGTAACACAGGCTGGATAAATGAGAATTGTAAAGGAAAAATATTAAAGATGGCATTCATTAGGGAGAATATTTCAAGTTAGAAAACTGTAATTTCTTATGAATAATTATATTCCAAATGAAGGTAAAATAGATCAGATAAAGCAATTGTAAAATATAAAATAAAGTTCTAAATAAGGAGACTAAATTAAATCAGAGGCTACTTACTCTAATTGATTCTTGTCATTTAATTAGATTATGAATTATATCGTAAGCTAATCCTACGTAGAAATATTATATATATATATATATATATATATATATATATATATATTTCATTAAAAGTTTAAAAAATTTTAAATTCTATTTAAAATAGAATTAAATTTTCAAAGATAATTACCAAATTATAGTTATAAATTATTTCAAAAAAAAATTAAACTAATAAAAATCAAGAAAATACTATATATAGTTATAAGTAATTAAAAAGTAATTAAGAAGTAATAATTAGGAAATTACAGCAATCAAAATGATTAAAAACTATATGGCTGTGTATACTGATCTATATTAAACATACTGACGAAGAAAAAGTCTACCGATCCTAACTATTGCATTATTATGTTTCATTAATCAGCATTGTTTCTATGGGAAAGTTTTGAATCTTTTTCTAAGTGTATAGAACATAAATCATCTTGTATTTAATATGTTAAGACTGGAAATGAAAACATCCTTAAGATATAAGCTGCAGTTTAGTTTGCCGCCATTTTACGTAAGACTGTTTCTACAATTATGTAACTGGTTAAACTTATGATTCTCCGTCCGAAAGGTTCACATTCCATCTATTGTCAGTGTTAGATATTGAACTAGGGAGATCCTTTTTATTACAATATGATAAATATGACATACTCACGGAATCTCTATCTGAACAGGATATAGTTAACTCATTACATATTACTCAAGATTGTTTATTATTACTATCATTCTTCTTCTAATAATTATAATGCAATGATGATGACGATGATAATTACAGTAGTGGTAGTAGTAGTAGTGGTTCTAATTGTAGTAGAAGCAACAATAACAATAATAAAAACAGCAAATAAAACAGCAATATTAAGAGAAAATAAACACCGTTTATTAGGAAGTCAAAAACAAAAAAATTAAAATATATAGATACATGTGTGCACATATATATATATATATATGTATATATATATATATGCATATATGTATATATATATATATATATATATATATATATATATATATATATATATATATATATATATATATATATATATATATATATATATATATATATATATATATATATATATATATATATATATATATATATATATATATATATATATGCATATATGTATATATATATATATATATATATATATGCATAGATAACAATTGTTGTGATTAATAATATATTCTCGTATATTCCATCGCCTGTCTTTCATTTGTTATTTACCTAACGATCACTCTCAAAGTGATCGTGCTTCAGCAGCAAGCTACCAGGTGTAAACCATTCGTTCTATCCATTATATGAGTGAGATAAAGAGAAATAGAGATATATATTTTACACACGCATATATATATATATATATATATACATACATACACCTATTTCAATATATATACTTATATGTATAAAACTATAAATATATTCTTTTACTTATCTATCTATCTCTTATATAGATATAAGTGAGAATAAGCGTATGAGAGAGAGGGGGGGTGAGGAGAAAAAAGAAAGGAGTAAATTGATAATAGTTTTCAAGTATCACAAGCAACCAAGATGTGCCTTGAGCATTAATTTTGTTATAATATATTAGAATCTAACAAGTTGACAAATTACAAGAGCAGAATATATTCGCCTGCGCCTGGATATTCGTATGTCGTTAATGATATATTCTCCAATGCATAAATCAATGGTACTAGTCTCAGCAAGACATCAACATCATGTTTTTCTCTTTTACGTACTCACGCTCCGTCGGACACAATTAAGAACTTGCCTCCCCTTAACCGAACCATGAAAACAATCCATACGAGCTTTTGAATTTAGACGATAAACAACAGACGCATGGCATTTCACACTGTTGGTCACTGACTTTTTCGGATGGTTTTATCGATTTAAACAACTGGTATATTACTGGTATCTATTTTAATCTACCCTAAAAGCGATGGCAAAGCAAAGAAAAAAAGAAAAAAAAAAGAAAATGAACTTTACACGTGATAAGTACTTTCATATCAGAATTTTAGTTCAACTCAAACGTCCTGTTTTATATCAATACTAGAATGTCATCCGTCACGTGATGGCTAACTTTGGAGTTATACTTTTGACATCGCTTGTAATAGCAGTAGGGTCGAATTAAGATCCATAGAGGCTCTGACCACATAAAAGATTTTAGTGCTCCCATGTGTATGTAATTCAAATCAAAAGAAAAATAAGCCATAAAATAAATTCATATTTCTAAAAATGAAACAAAAACAACAGTAAGATGAAAAATAATTATTTTTGTATACTTCCACTTTATATTTGAAAACTTTTCTCCTACTTTTTTTCTTAATTGCAAATTCTTTGATCAGACCCTTACCATGACCATCATAAACACTTCGAAATTATATTTCCGATCATATAAACCACATTGAATATTATTTTAGGAAGTCTAAAGCGATTTCTTTTGTGTTACCATTTTTGTGGTGTTACACTCTTCGTTGATGCTCTAAGCACGTGTTTATTGTGCTTAATGGTTAATCCAGCGCCATATATAAAAAATCATGGAAAACAAACGGTAATTATAATTTAACTTTTATGAAATACCTAAAAGCTTAAAATAATTGATGAAATGAATACTAATTTTGTAAAGAATATTTACTATAAAACATAATTAAACAAATTTCCTTTTGTATCTTTGCAATAAGTTATTATTTTTCTAATATCTCTGAAAAATGTCACAGATTATGTATATGTTTCTGATCGTTATAAGACATTCGTCCTGAACCGCTTTTACTCACTCTCTCTGTTGATTTTCTCTTTTTAAAGCTTGACTAGAGAAATCAACCAACCAACCAATATGCTAACGTTTATATCGGACATCTTGAAGAGATTTGCGACTGTATCACCATACAAAAATATGTTCTAATCTCCGTTGTGATTTGTGACTGTATTACTAGCCACTAAACCTTTTCTATTTTCTTTTCCTTGTATTTCTGTGTTCCTTTCTGTCGAAGGGCGTAGACTCGAAACGTAAAAGACTTTTTCACTTCCCGAGCATTAAACTAATACATATGTTTGTTGTTTACACACCCGTCTTCGTCTTTTGCTTTTTTTTTGTAAATTCTCACTATATATATATATATATATATAGGGACAGAGGGGGGGGGGAGAAATGTTTTATATCTAGGACATTTGCTATAAGATGAATAATAATAATAATAATAATCTTCTTCTTTAGCCAAAGTAAACAAAACGTTTGGTTGAATCGCAGAGCTCATTAGTTCAATATTAGTTTTTGATATACGATTTCTTCAAATAAGATAGGCTTATAGCATAAAAATCACTTCAGCGAAATTTGAAACTCTGAACAATGGAATTTAGAGACGAAATTTTGGTAAATAATTAATGACAGCAACAGTGAAGAAAAACAGAAGATGAAGGATAAGGATAGTACCGAGAAAGATTTTTTTTCAGGAAGATTAAGTGGGTGAAGAGAAGAAAGAAGAAACGAATGAAAGAAAACGAATTATGGGAGAATATGGAGGAGGTGTTGAGTTTGAGAAGTGGTATGTAGCGGGGTGGGTTGGTTTATAACACCAATTTGTCTGCCTAACAAACAAGTTGACATATTGAACCAATGTAGTGAAGAAGTGTTGAGATGTGTGGTAGCTGAGTGTGAAGAGAGGCGGTTTGTTTGGGCGTTTAGTATTATTTAATGAATACGAATATTTCACTGGTTGCACAGGAAATGAAATATGATTTTGCTAACTGACACACAAGTAGTCTCCAAGTAGAACACGTATTTTTCCTATGTTTGTTCACTTATCATCTCTGCTGTACGGATTCCTGGAAACCTGGGAACCGACAAGTGGCTCCACAGTAACCATCATGATCATTGCTTTCGTCATCAATAGTAGTAGTGGTAGCGTTAACAATTATAATAATAATAATGGTTTCAAATTTTGGTACAAGATCAGCTAGTTCGGCGCAGGGGGTAAGTCGATTATATCGATCCTAGTGATCAACTTGCACTTAATTTATCGACCCGAAAGGGATGAAAGTCAAAGATGACCTCGGCGAATTTGAACTCAGAACATTGAGACAGACGAAATGCCGTTAAACGTGTTGCCCTGAAATGCTAACGATTCTGTCAGATCGTCAATAATCCTATCTATTACAGACAAGGCATGACAATTGGGAGTAGGTGTGTTGTCGATTACATCGACCCCAGTACTTATCTGGTACTTATTTCATGGACTCCAAAAGGGTGAAAGACAAAGTCGATCTTGGCGGAATTTGATCTCAGAGTTTAAAGCTGGAACGTAAAGCAGAATCGTTAGTGTACGGTAACGATTCTGCTAGGCACAAGGTCAGTAATTTTTAGGGGAATGGATTAGTCGATAACATCGATTGCTGCCAGTATTTGATGGGAATTTTATAGATCCCGAGGAAATAATATGATAATTATATCGCTAATAATAATGGTTTAAAAAAAAAAATCAATAAGATTTCTAAGAAATATCTAGAAATGCTGTAAGGTTAAGAAGTTCGGTTCGTGACCATGTGGTTTCGGGTTTAGTCATAGCGCATGGCACCTTGGGTAATTTCTTTTACTATAGCACCAAACCTATTAATGCTTTGTGAATGAATTTGGTAGACGAAATATGCGCGGAAGCCCTTCGTATATTGCATCTTTTTCTCTCTATATATATCTCGCTATCTGTGTGTGTATATTTGAGTGTGACTGCCTTTGTCCTTGTCTCTCTAGGGCTTGACAACCTACGTCGGTTCGCTTACTTGCGCCGATAAAATAAGTGCCAAACTTCGTACCGAAGTCGACATTTTCGACCGACCCTACAAAGTGTTCTAGCATGGTCACAGTCGAACGACTGAAATAAACAAAACATTATATACATTTGCTGTACTTTTCCTCCTCTGTCTAGTCCGTCCGTCCGTCCGTCCGTCCGTTCGTCTCTCTCTCACGCACACACACACACAAATGGGTCTCTGTACGGTATACAAGGCATAGAGCTGGCTACATACTTTACGCTTCTTCCTTCTGCATGGTGATTTCACTCATTATTAGTGAAACCGTTATTGCTACGTTAACGATCATCAAGACAAGATTCAAAAGAGTTTTCGATAATTTGCGAAGAACAAAGGAAACAGATAAACGAGAGTAAATATATAAGGGGCTATGATTCGGGTATTAACAATATCTCTTGGATTGCTGATGTGAAAGTAAGTTCGCAAAAATAATATAATGAAATAAGAATACACACACATCGACGTACTTTTTCATACTCACATAGATAAGCATTAGTACACAGTCACACGTTAGTATACTAATATATTTTTATATCTATATATGAATGGTCGTATCAAGTAGATAGCGATTAACATAATAATCTGTTGTTTGATAT
>NC_068994.1:53369465-53370445 GCF_001194135.2 Octopus bimaculoides | reverse complement strand
ATATATATATATATATATATATATATATATATGGATACACACGCACACGCACACAGATATGCACATATGCCTCCACATAACACAACCTCACACACACTCATATACACACACGCTCATATACACAAACGCACGCACGCGCACACGCATCGATGCACGTATACGGACGCGCATACACATCAGTGCACACACATACACATCAGTGCACACACATCACTGCACGCACGCACACACTCATACATACACGCACACAATTACACATACATGGGCATACACGCACACGCACATACACGCATACATACGCACGCACACACAAAAGAACGCACATCTACTCCACACGCACAACCCCACACACATACACACGCTACACACATATACACGTACACACATACTTCAAACTTCCAGTCAAACACCTTTCTACTGACCATTCCTCTACACACAGGTGAAGAGACACACAACTCCACAGACCACCGCCAATCCTGTTTCCATGCGGCTGAATTCTTCCTACAACATTAAGAGACACAAAGTTCACTCACACATACATATATAAACAGCCAAAATCACACAAACATCACACACAATACATACGCACACACACGTGTTATTACAAACACACACACACAGAGACTTGCGCGCACGCACATACCCACAAATACACGCATATAACTCCTTTTACACTCTCCTGTCTTAGAGAGAACTTTTTCTTCGCCCATTCCCTTCCTCCGTCTTCCTTTCTATTGGACTTTTCTCAGTTTCTGAAGAAGAGTGTTACTCGAAACGTTAAACCATCTTTCTTCCCTACAATATATGTATATATATATGTGTGTGTATATATGTATATTTATATATGTGTATATATATGTATATTTATATGTGTATATGTATATAAGTATATATGTATATGCCTATATGTGTGTATATATATATATATATATATGTATTTATGCTTATATATGTACATATATATATATATATATATATAT
>NC_068994.1:53366057-53368915 GCF_001194135.2 Octopus bimaculoides | reverse complement strand
TATATATATATATATATATATATATATATATATATATATATATATATTTATCTTAATATATATATATTAATTCATAATAGGATATAAGGATAAAAATCAAGTTAATGATTTTTGTCAGGTAGTCAGCATACTATCAAAATGTATTGGCAATTTATACGTTAAATTAATAATAGTATACATATGTATATAATTACATTAAAGGAACAAGGGTGAAAACGTGCTTGTAGTGTCGATACCTTCAAAAAACTATCAAAAACTCCAGATAGATATACACATTGCTGAAAGCGGGCTAATGAAAGAATATTAAGACTTCACGTTGGTTGTAAATTGGTTCCAATTTCTGGATGAAAGCAGAAAATAAGCTTTCTTCCTTCGTCAATACACTACACTACACGGGCAAAGTTATTTGATGGTATCTGCACTTTAAGCATGCTGGAGATAGGTCGTTTTCGCTCTTGCTCCCTTGATATAATTATATACATATGCACACTATTATTAATTATATATATATATATATGATAGATAGGTAGATAGATATTCCTAATACTCACATATATGTATATCTACTCAGGCATGCCTAGACAAGCACGTGCGTGTGCATACCGATCTGCAGTACATATAAACCATTCTACAAGAGACTATTCTGTATGATAGTGGATTTCCCTCAATCCAAATACAAAAACGCTGATAAAACTAACACGGGATTTAACTTAAAATGAACACAGCTGTGTTAAACATCTCCATTCTCAGTAGCTATCATCACGCGGAAACACATGCACAATACACACACAAACCCACATATGTATATTATACACACACACATTTATATGTCTGTATAAATACATATATATATATATATATTAATCTCTCTCTCTGCATATATATATATATATATATATATATATATATATATATATAACACATATATAGGCACAAACATAGATATATACATTGACACGACACAGAGCTTCATGATGTTTACTATTATTAATGCGTCAGCCTGACTTATGCCTTCCTAAATCTATGTACATCAAGACAGCTGAACTAGATCGATGCAAATGTCTGCTCAGAAGTATTACAGATAAACAATATCGTAGATTCAACAATCATGATATACGATATAACTGGATGAAGAAGATCTGTGTCTCACTCATCTCACAAATACAATATGTTGTTGAAATATATCCTCCCCTCCAATTAACATTTGGTCACTTGCTGGCTTTCTGACGATGTACAATAAAATAATTCATGTTTACACACACACACACACACACACACACACACACACACCATATGAGGGGTTTAGTTCACTGGTGATCTAAACGAATAGGTACGCTGAGTAAGTGCTATAATTGGTCATCCGTTTGGTTCCAAGTTCACTGCTGAGGCTAGAGTTAAGGATCCGTATTAGGCCTCCATGTTAGCAGGTATATATTGTATTTTCCTTATATATATGTATATATACATACACACACATATACATACACATATACATACACACACACGCATATATATACACAAACATGTGTATATATATATATATATATATATATATATATATATATACACGTACACATATACATACATACGTGCGCATATATATACATACTTGCATATATAATTTTTCTTCTAATTGTTATTAAGGCGGGGAGGTGGCAGAATCGTTACCACACCAAGCGAAATGCTGAGCGGTATTTCGTCTGCCACTACGTTCTGAGTTCAAATTCCGCCGAGGTCGACTTTACCTTTCATCCTTTCGGGGTCGATTAAATAAGTACCAGTTAAATTGCTGCCCGTGTGCCAAAATTTGAGACCATTATTATTATTATTTAAACAGTTGGATTCGACCCTAACCAACTTAAAGTGCCACAGGCTCGTCACAGAGCCTTAGTTCAACGAGCGGCGTTCGACCAGCTAGGTTCTTGAGACAACTTGCATGGTATTGAATGTTGTGGTATATATGTATGTATGTATGTATACATATGTGTGTGTTTGCGTGAGTGTGACTGTGTTCACCACTACCGCTTGACAACCGGTGTTGGTATGTTTACGTCCCCTGAACATAGCGGTTCAGAAAAAGCGACCGATAGAACAAGTACCAAGCTTTAAGAAATTACAATGTCTGGGGTCCATCCAAATTCTTCAAGGCGGTGC
The DNA here is from genome assembly GCF_001194135.2 of Octopus bimaculoides. Lineage (NCBI taxonomy): Eukaryota > Metazoa > Mollusca > Cephalopoda > Octopoda > Octopodidae > Octopus > Octopus bimaculoides. The sequence goes on along the minus strand of NC_068994.1, from coordinate 53,366,761 downwards.
CCCAGCATGGCCGCAGACTAATGACTGAAACGAATAAAAGCTAAAATGCTTCATAAATCAGAAAAAAGCTCACGTATATCAGAAAGCACTACTGGTGTAAGTTTAATGTAAGTATATTCCTAAACGACATTATAAACTTAGCTTTTTAAGAGACGAAATGACTGGACGGATTTGAAAATAATTAATCTTCTATACGATGGAAAAAAACAAACAAACAAGACAAAGACAAACAAAACAATATATTCATCAGAGATAACCGATCGGATATATATAACGGGGGTCATTGTGTGCTAGAAGTTTGAAAAGAAAATATCTATTCTTTGATGCGGTGATATCCGAAACGAAATACAGTGCAAGCAGAAGCACACACATACACGCATGTCATGTTTCTGCTTTGCCCAAGCTACACTCACAAGTTATTAGAATCCCATACACGTATACTCTTCAGTAAACTAGCAGTCAGTACAGAGCTTTATATTGATTAAATAAATGCACGAGAAAAGAGATTTTACATAATCCTATTCATTAGGTTGCAACTGTTTCTGCTATCTGTAAGAACGTGCAGAGTCGAGTACCAGGTCGAGATAACCTATTCAGAGCCACATACACACATATCGAGAAGGGTGAGAAAGAAAGAAAAGTGAGAGATAAAGAGAAAGGGGGAGAGGGGGGGAGAGAGAGAGAGAGAGAGAGAGAGAGAGAGA
>NC_068994.1:53364382-53366047 GCF_001194135.2 Octopus bimaculoides | reverse complement strand
AGAGAGAGAGAGAGAGAGAGAGAGAAAGAGAAAGAGAGAAAACGAGAGAGTCACAGTGTGACAGAAGGAGGCTGATGTGCTTTCGTGAGTCTATTTCTCCCCAAGATGTAAACTTGTACTGCTGAATGAAATATCATTGTTTATTTGTTTTCTAACAATGAAATCACAACAATGGAAGACGGGACGGACGGTGTTTTTTCTAAAAACCGTTGTCGTGTCGATAACATTTACGGATCTATACTTTCTGAGTTCAAAGACCATCTGGTTCAACTTTGCCATTAATTTTGTGTTGCCAATAAAATATCAGTCATGTACTTGGGGATATATAATCGGTTGTTCCTCTCCCAACATTTTTGGCCTTATATCTATGTCAGAAATCAATATAATTATAGTGGAAATCACTCTTTGGCTCAAGCAGTCATGGATTTTCTCCGACCAGATCGATATTAGTCGCTATTTCTATTCATAATTATGGATTTCTGTTTCTGAGAACTGCTTTGCCCTCATTCTTTCGATCTCTTTAACTTCATCCTTCACTCTCTCTCTCTGATTTGCTTCCTAGATCTTCGTTTATTTCAAAAGCAAACACCCAAGTCGGCTGCTAGTAATTATGGTGTAGACAAATGTCTGAGCAAGTTGATAAATGTCGGTCATTCATTTAAACGACTTTTCCTGGTTTACATATTTATCTTGTCAATCTTTAAATAGTTTCAGTCATCACTTATCCAGTCTGCATTACATTCTAACTTCAGGAATGTGGTAGGTTATGATATGATTAATATGCAGACATGCAAGTACGGCAACATGCATGTGCACCTCCCTCTCCCTTCTTCTCTCTCTCCAAACACACACATATATATATATATACACACACACGCGCAGATATAAATACGCATGTATATATACACACACCTATGTATACATATATACATATATATATATATACACACATATCAGCTGAAGAGCAACATACTGTGTAAGATTATAAGGAAAGAAGAGCAAAGCTTTTTTTGACTTCACCCTGGGCTCGAACCTTCAGTCACACACACACACACACACACACACGTGAGAGAGAAAAAGACCGGGGGTGTACAAAACAATTGTACACACTGAAATGTTGTAAGGTTGATTATGTAAACTATTGAGAAGGAAAAACAGTAAAATTGTATCGTTTGTGGGCGTTCGAAGCACTATTTAGCCACAAACATGCTTTCTCCCACCAATTCCCCGATTCCAATATGTTCATCACTAACTCCATTATTTCCATTTCAATAACCCTTCACATCTAACTACATTTCTGCAATGCTTCTGAAATTAAAATACTTACTTCCGGTCGAATGAATCTGCTTCCGGGGGGATTACTTTATTCTGCCATTGCTTTTGATGCCGAAATCTTTTCAAATTAAATGGAGAGTCTTCGACTTCGCTGTCAATAATCTTTATACCTTCACCCCATTTCGCTCGGCTAGATTACAAATGCAAACGTTCTATTTATTTCCACAAGATTGTAGATTAATTTAAGATGGGCACACTTCTATTCTGACCAATCAGATAGTTTACATTCAGAAGCATGCCAAACTGACCTCTATGCCTGTCTACACACCGTATTCATAAAGCATAAGACATATATATATATATATATATATATATATATATATATATATA
>NC_068994.1:53362091-53363979 GCF_001194135.2 Octopus bimaculoides | reverse complement strand
ATATATATATAATATATATTTATATATATGGGAATGCGTGCGGCTTTGTATATTTGCATACATATATGTAAATATGTATAAAAGTAGGTCTATATCTATATGTGCGTACATGTATGCACACACACACACACACACACACACACACACACACACACACGCGAGCGCACATGCATTTTGTATGACATGCGAGGGTGAGTCAATATAATGCAAATTTTGATTGCCTTACTTTCTTCCTCACACCCGTAAATGTATGATTAAACTCTTGTTTATAATATACATATATGCAGATATATGCGTTTATGTAAATATACATATTCACAAATTATGCATATTCAAATGTATTGTATACGCATGTATATATGCATAAACATCTGCAAAAACACACACACAGACACATATAGAAATGCATAATTACATACCATACATGCCTATTTATAATTCTTAACACACACACACACACACACGCATGAATGTATGTATATAAACATGCATATGAAACACATGAGCATAGATGCATAAGCATGTTCATCTCTCTCTCTCTCTCTCTCCCCCCGAGCTATCATATCTACCATGTTGCGTTGGGTCGAAGGGTGGGAGGGATGAGTGTGGGTGTCTGTACCTGTTCACAGCTAGATAGGCACTGAAAAAAAAATGATTTGGGAAAGAATGATATAGAACACAAGGCCTACTCACTTCCTATTCACACACACACACACACACACACACACACACACACACACACACAACACGCGCATACAAACATACATAGACATGTACAGACATACATACACATACATACATATACATAGACACATCCACACATATATACACACATGCTCATACATATACATGCATATACACACACATGCATATACACATATGCATACACACATATATATACGCACATGCACACATACACACATATATACACATACACTAGTGCACACGTTTTCACTCCTTTCTTCAAGTTAATCCTATTCCTTGATTGAATCGAAATATCTAAGTATACCTTGAGTAAATCTCTCTCGCTCTCTCTTCTTTCACCTTCATTCTTTTGTCCTTAGGATAGTTCCACTTGCATGTCTGCGGCTTGCTAATTAATCTGCTAACTCAGGAAAATTTGTTTGAAGAAATATCTCTTGAGAACCATATTTCATTGGTTGAAGCTTATTAGGTAATATGGAAACTATGAATGAGAGGCTATGTGAATGAATAGACCAAATGGAGGATTTAGATACGCGTGTATTGACATGCCGAAAGAGACTCTTCGTAGAATATCGATGTCGTCCGTCATGTTTTGGGTCATCTCATAAATAATCCAGTTTTTTTTAAATATTTCTTATATTTTTCAAAATTAAGATAAAATTCTTTTTTAATCTAAAATATACTCTCCTTCATTTTCTACAATACCCGTCCATCTTTCTAGTAGACTTGTAAGGTCCCTCTTCTAGAATTCACTTGTCCGTGACGAAAAATATTCCACCAGTATTGTTCTGACCTCGTCTACAGAGTTCATATTTTGAAAACTGCGGAATAAATGATAACCAGATGGGGCAATGTCCGGCGAATATAGATTGCTGCAGATGAGTGTATATTTCCCCTATATGTTACACTACATACACACACCCACCCACACACACACGTGTATATGCGTGGCTGGGTTGTAAGACGCTTGCTTCCCTCCCAACTACATGGTCTCAAGTTCAGTCCTACAGAGTGGCACCTTATGTAAGTGTCTTGTACTATAGCCTCGAGGGGACCAAAGCCTTGTGAGTGAATTTGGCAAACGGAAATTGAAAGAAGCACGTCGTGTGTGTGTGTATGTGTGTGTATGTAATGTGTGTATGTATGAATGTGTATATGCTTTCATGTATATGTGTGTATGCAT
>NC_068994.1:53348681-53362081 GCF_001194135.2 Octopus bimaculoides | reverse complement strand
CTTAACAACCAGTATTGGTGTGTTCGTATCCCAGTAACGTAGCAGTCAGTCAAAAAGACCGATAGTATAAGTACTAGGCAAAATAGGAAGTCCCGGGCCGATTTGTTCGACTGAAACCCTTTAAGGCATTGCTCCAGTATGACCGCAGTGAAATGACTGAAACAAATAAAAGAGCATATATATATGTGTGTGTGTGTGTGTGCGTGTGCGTGCGCGCGGGGGGGGGGTATATTTGCTTTTTTTTTTTTATTTGTGCTCCTGTCAACAGGCATCCATCCATATTTTCATTCCACACTCACTCACATCACATTTACACTCACACAAACTCGCATCAATAAATCTTCTGTAGCCTCTCCAGATTGCCTCATTTCCTCCTCAAAGCAACGGATTTTATCCTCCTTCCATAATTATTTCTGTCGTCGAAAACCAACTACATTTTTCTTTAGCCTCGTTTTGACTCAATTTTTTCTTCATTGTCTTTACCGAAAATACGTTCGCATCATATAATTATTATACTAATGTCGCTGATTACTTCCATTATAATACATTGTTTGCAATAATAACCATAACCTGAACTACTTCATAATAATCTTCTAGTCAATATTTAGCGGATATTATTTTTGATAAACATAATCTTCGTTCGCTAATCATCGGTCATTATCAAAGGCTTCCACATTTTACTGGAGTAGCTTAGAGAGTAGTTAAGTAAAACGGTAGAGACAGAGAGAGAAAGAGAGAGCAGCGATATCTTGTATTCGTAATGCTTTCGTGACATTTAAAATTCAAATTTCTATAAATCAGGATATTTTCTCTTTTTTAATTAAGAGGAATACCTTGAAGGGAAATAATATGGCTGTTAGTAGGAATATGCGGCATAAGCAGATCTAATGACCCAGTTTGTTACGATGAAATAATTAAAAGTTATAAAATAAATAATGATTTTTGATAGGGAAACTATGTCAGAAATTTAAGGAATCTGGAAGAGGAAAATCCAAAGTTATTCTTGTTTAACCCCCATGTCAAACCTCACCGAGCAGACCCATGATCAAAGGCTTTTTAAGCAGGACGATCCTATTATTTTATCTAATATAGTATAATATAGTTAGAATTGCAAAATCCAAAGCCACCCTTCTGTTTTCAAAACCCTTTTGATATTAACCGGCTCCAGTTCACTCCTGGTTTTATGATAAAAACTTGCTTTCAAAGGATTTAAGTTAAATTATTCCTTCATGTCAAGCTCCAACTCCCAGCTTAAAAATATCCCGAAGTTATTTTACTAAATTCCTCATGCTTTTCAAAATTAAGTGAAATGAAAGTAGGGTATTTCAACAGAAATATGATAACGAAATGGTTACCTACCTATCTATCTATCTATAGTAAAATATAAGTTTTGTGTTTCAAGAGAAGTCCAACGCTTTCACTTGAAAATGAAAACAAAGACGGACCCAGTACTTGGATGGTTATTTCAGGATTTTTCTGAAACTCACCAAACACCGCCTTAGGACAAGGATCTAACAAATAGGAAGTCGCCTGTCTATATCCATTCCAAAGCAATTAATACTATACTTTAAATGAGTTAAACAGGTTAGACAGTTTCCTGATCAATGATTGTAATGCTAATTACTTCAGAATAATATTGATTTGCTTTCGATTATATTCCTAATGACTTTATATCTTACACAAGAGATTCAAAGACATCTCATGCCATCGATGCTCATATAAGAAATACTTCATTGATGTAAAATAACAATATTCAAATTCACATTACCTTTCGATCGGTTCTATCTTGTGTATCAATATATACTTGAAGATATTACATTGTTTCAGGATTGTTTAGTAACTTTATTTCTGAATAAAATAACAATAAACCACATACCCAGAAAGTAACGGGTACATACTGTGGGTTTCTTTTCTATCTAAGGCCATTTCTCTCTCTCTTTTTTTTTATAGAAGTTAAATTTCTTAGTTGAGAATTCCATCTTAGGACAACGTACATATTCAGAAATAAAACGAAATATATCACAACAGACACAACCACCTCACCTGCCCCAGGCAAGGTTTTCGATACAGCTGCCGCAATTACCACCACTACTACTGCACCGCAACCATTATCAAAACGACTAATTACACCACCACCACCACCACCACCACCACAAAAATCTTTGAATTTACTTTGATGTTTTCGCTCCAACATTGCTTAACACACCTCCCCATTTGCACCAAGACTACACTCATCCATTATATCTACTACTACTAAATAAAATCTATGACAATATCACATCCATTCGATCAATACCATTAAACACACCAACTAATTGCACTAACTTAAAGAACTATCACTACCACCATCGCAATTACTACATCAGCATCACTACTACAAACAGAGCAGCCGCCACCAAAGGCTCTTTCCACTACTACCTCCACCATCAGCAATACCGTCAGCCTGCCGCAACGTGATAACAGCTCAATCGGTTTTAACTTCACTACCCCAACTCTTATATGTATAACGACTACATCGCGAACACTTCAAGTATACTTGACTTCGTTTTAATGCCTGATTTACAACTATTTGCCGGCGTCTATTAAACGATGTTGCTCAAATCATTTTAATATATACGAAAGCCTACCATATCACTGGTCTTGATTAATTCTATTTTCAACCATTGAATTGGTTTACACTCGAATTTCGCTGTTTTTAGCGTACACAACGCACAAATGAGTATAAAGTATGGTCGACATTGACATATATTTTATTCAATGCTATTAATGGCGGACACAATACTTTTTATATTTTCTGGAATGTCTTCAGATTTTATTTATTCTTTTACTAATTCCAGCATGTGAACCACGGTAAATATTTTTGAAACAGCATCTTAAAAAAGAAAGGAAGGACGCATTGAACAGAACAGTCATGTCTATAGCAATAACAGGATGGTCATGGCTAGAATGCCTTTGTTCATAAGCCCGGTTGCTCAGTTGCATCTGATGTAAAATCTATAGAACCCTGGGTAAGGGAAAAACCACCAAGAGGCTGTCGAAAAAATGTCTAAATGGGTCTAGCTGAAAAGAGGGTATCTACGGTGTCAGTAAATGCTGCTTGGGTGTAGGCTTGAGTTTGATCAACCTAGTTAGTGTCAACTGGTTGATGACGTATGTTATAACACACGACACACAAATCACCTCAGGATACACTACTATTGTGTCCAAGAACTGCAACTGTTGATGTATGTTGAACTGTCCTAAGATTCATATTTGCTTGATTGAATCATAATAATATATGTCAAGTCAGATAAAAGATCACAAAATTCTGGGAAGAGAAATTAGATTTAATCGATCCGAGGTTTTGACTGATATATTATTTCATCGTTCCCTGAACGATGACAGACAAAGTCGACCTCGGTTATATTTGAACTCAGAATATAAAGTAACGTGACTAAATAATACAAGCCATTTTTCTCCGAATCTTAAAAGAAATTTCGTAATGAAATTGACTTTTATGCAATGTAAAAGAGGACTGTATAGATGTTAGTACTAAAAGGTTATTGTTTGGAAAGAATCCTCATAGACAATGATATATTAATGTCTTGGAATCTTAAGAACCATTTCTTGGCATACCAATAATAATGATAATAATAATAATAATACTAATAATAATATCAACAACGATAATTGTAATAATTTGTTTAACAACGGATGATATAACATCATTTTGAAATAACATGAAATATCTTCAATGAGAATTCTATTGAGAATCTTCAACCTTATATATAGATACATAATGTTAATGTATATGTATGCACGTATTCATTATATATATATATATATATATATATAAACATACACACACGTGAATATGTATATGTGTGTGAGTATATAGCATTACTGTGAACGCAACAATACATACAGATAGATATCTAAAGTCAGTTTATATATATATATATATATATATATATATCTTATCGATCTGAAGTTAATCCTGATAAATCCCTACGATAAGTGGTGAATGGTAGGGTTGAATTTAATATCACTGCCAACGTAATCCCTTGTGAGTCTATGTGTGCGTGTGCGCATTTGTTTGTTTGTGGCAAAGATCGTCTCTGGTTATTAGATTTCGAATTGCTTTCTACGGTTTTTAGATAGAGCTGAGTCAGTTGATTATGGATATTAAATAACACATCAATCATCTTTGTTATAAATACCTTCTAAAATTGTTTGCCAATATATGAGAAATGAATGTGATGTTGCAATAAATGTGTGTATGTATGTATACACACACACACACAATATATATATATATATATATATATATATATATATAGTGTGTGTGTCTCTTGTGGGTCTCTCCTAAGTATGCCCTTATCTAGTAGATTTACGATAAAAAGTATTCTTGCTTCAAACGTTTATGTATTATACTAAATGTATACGCTCCGCAGAAATGCCTGCTGCAGTGGTTTTTCATTGAGAGAAAACCTTTTCACAGACATGATGTGTTAAAAGCAACATTACATATATATACTTATTGCCAAAACGCTAAGCTATGGGGACGTAAAAACATAAAAACTAACACCAACTGTCAAACGGTGGGGGGTGGGGAAAACACGACTCAACGACACAAAAACCTGGATACGTATACATACACATATACACGACGGGCTTCTTTCAGTTTCCATTTACGAAATCCACTTATAAGGCTGTGGTCGGCCTGTGGCTATGGTAGAAAATACTTGCTCAAGGTACCATGCAGTAGGACTGAATCTAGAACCATGTGGTTGGTAAGCAAGCTTCTTACCACACAGCCACGCTCCTGTGCCTATATATATATATATATATATTAGACAGTAGTGCATAATGTGAAGGAAGGAGACTTAACGTTAGTCTCTCTGACGTCGATAGACCCCAACAACTCTAATAACAATGACTATCTATCTATCTATCTATCTATATACTTGCTTTTTTACTTACATTGGATGATGTAGTATTATTACATTATAAGTAGAAAAGTAGGTGGGATGGTCACTGCTGAAGCACTTAAATCTGATGTCTACTCCACGTACGGACATATATATTTGCGCAATGGAAAAGAGAATGCTCAGTCAGTTAGACGGTCATACTGGATTATAAGAGCGAAAAAAGATGGTATTAGTACCTAACTGCTGCATTGTCTAACACAGAGCGGGCAAGTCATTCGTGAAAGGCAATAACACATAACTAAATGGGAATATATTTTAGGCGAGGAAACTCAACTCAGTTTAATAGTAAAATTTGATGTTTAACTTTGCATGCAGCTGAGGTGTTCGAGTAGGTTTCTAGATCACCCTGTCTTTCACAGAGTCAAATAAGAAATATACTCAACTTTCGTTGTTGTTTTGCAGCATTCGTACTTCAATTATTATCCAACATTTAACTAAAATTTCTGCTTGGTTTTACGCGTCGAACTTTTTCCTTTATATGTCATCTGTAGTTTTAAACTGTTTGCAATGCGAAATCCACCATAAGTTTAAAAGCTTAAATTTTGTGTATTCTTGCATGAAAGGAAAACGGAAAGGTTTCATCCCTCCTCTTTAAACTACGACTGAGTAGAATTAGAATGTTAGCTTTTTCTCTTGTACAGAGTTGATAGCAGCTTCGCCGCCGACATAACGGACACGCATGTCTGTACGCGCACGCACGCACACACATACACATGTGCAAACGCAAATACACGCACAAGTACACACAAAACGCACACACACACACGTCTGTGCGTGCGCGCTAGGCTTTTCTTCTAAATAAGAGTATTTAGTTGAGTTTAGCTTAACATCTATTTATTTCTTAAACATCTATAAACACAAATGAGGCTGATTGAAGTTCAGGCTTGGAACGTTGAATTAATTTCAAGCTGACAATCACTGTGCTGTTCTGACATGTTCAAAACATTCCAAAACAACAATGATGCAGATTACTAGAAAAAAATTCAATAACCAAAAAGCAAGCGATAAATACCTATTGAAAAAAAAAAAAACATAAAATAAAAATAAATACATATTAAAATCCTTTAGGCTTTTCTTTCATTCGCTTTCTTTCACTGTTTCTTATTTCGTTTGTTTGTTTCTTTTAACCTTTCTTTCCTTTTCAATTTTTATATTTATATATCTTTAAATACAAAAGGCATTTCATCTTTAAGTATTTTTTTAACCTAAATATTGCAAAACATTTGAAAGAAATTTAACAAGCGCACACACCAGCACTCACACACATGCATTCTCTCTTTCTTTCTCTCACACATAGACACACTTGCACACATGCATAGCACCTATATCTCTCTATACCTCACGCACACACAAATGTATGTTTGTCTTTATGTCAAGTTATGTATAAAAACAATTTAAGATTAAACAAAAGTGTTATTCAATACTTTTTCGAAGAGTATGAGATTATTAAAGTTTTACAAAGAAATGGTTGTTTGTGTGAGTGTTATATCGGTATAATCTATTTGTCGGCATGTATATTTACCTATCTCTCTATATATTATAACGAAACCTAATATATCCACACACACACTTGTGTGTTTGAGTGTGTGAGAGAGACAGAAATAGAGAGGATGGGAGAGAGTATATCAGTTCATTATTATGACGCTTGAACATTTTAGAGAGCTCACACTATCCGTCGAAGAAAGTGTTTTCGCATCGACGCTTTTTTAAAATACAATCTATGATCGTATGAAGGCTGCTAGCCAGTATATGTTATATAAGGCTGGTTTGCGGACAAATTATTCCTTCTGAATAGGGGTGAAAACAATTTGTTAAATCTATGTATATAGTTAAAACAAATAAGGTATTTCTCCCATATACTTTATGTTTGGAATATGTCCACCTTTGTGATTTTTAATTTTTATCGCACAGACGGTAATCATAGTCCCGAAGACATAACTCTTTCAGTTCAGTTTTAGACGACTTAATAGTTACTCTTTTATAGACATATGTCTGTATATACCCTTCTTGATAATCTATGTATTTATTGATATATACTTTTATAAAGTTTAGAGGACTTAATAGTTACTCCTTTATAGACATATGTCTGTATATACCCTTCTTGATAATCTATTTATAGATAATAAGGTATCCCTGTTGAATAGTTTTTGTATCTCATAAACGACAACTTTGACAGAGTTAAATTCTTAACAGAACAATTTAGAATAGAGCTACCCCTGCTGGAACCTCGTGGAGTTTTAGGTGTTTTCGCTCAATAAACACTTACAACACCTGGTCTGGGACTCGAAATCGCGATTCGATAACCGCGAGTCCGCTGCCTTAACCACTGGGCCATTGTGCCTCCACTAATTAGACAATATATTATCCGCGTATAAGTGAGGTAAATATTACTGAACAAAGCAAAACCAACTGAACAAAAGTAACAAAAAAAAAAAGAAAACAATCACGAATGATTACTAAAAAGAAGTCATAAATAAAATATAAATAAAACAAAGAGTATTGTACAACGTCTCATTAGGTTTGAGGTTCGGATCTGCACATGACAATTTGAGTTTATATTCTCCCCTCAGAGTCGATAAAACGACTACCAATCAAGTACTGGTGGCCAATACCAATCGCCATCTTTCTTTCTGTAGCGGTTCTGGCCTTGTGCCAATGTAAGAATACATTATTTACATCAAACTGTGTCCCTATCACAACTGACATTCCCCGCCCCACTCCTATGAAAACATTTAACATAGAACGTCTGCCGCTGCTGTTGTCTTCAGCGATGGTTCATGGCGGGGGTTTATAGAAGCACAGTTTTGAACTGCAAGCCTTTGCGGGAACTCATTCTGTTTGGACCGATGCCAAAATAGTTGAAGGGTAATAAAAGAAAAAGATATCAGTGTGTTTGTTGTAGAATAAACCTTTGATATCGGTAATGATTACTTGGACAATCGATACATGCAGATTGTTAACGGACGCAGTGACAACGAAGAAAACGACAATGATCGTAACGATTACGATGATGATGATGATGATGGTGATGAGTGTGATGGGAATCATGATGACAATGTATGATGGTGATGATGATGATGATAAAGATAGCTATACTAGCAGTATTAGCACTGGCATGCACAATGAGACAACCGATCAAAGCCAACGGTACAGCACCGCGATAATGCATATGTGTGTGTGTATGTGTGTGTGTATATATATATATATATATATATATGACAACACAAACACAAACTCAATTTTCAATACATATATTTATAAATATATTTACATGGAAACATATATGCAAACATACATACATACATACATGTCTGTGATGCACGAAACTCTCGGGCCTTGAGTCTCGGTTATAGCTTTTTATCGATTATATACAGAGTGCGTAGGATATTTGAAGACATACCTTTTTGGGGTCATTGCTGCATTTTTTGCTAACTCTGTATAATCTTTGTTTCAGAAAATAATGGCAGACCCTCAGCTTACTCAAGAAATGAAGAGACATACCGTTGTTGTGGTTACAAAGGCTGAGCATAGTGATTTAGAAATATCTCAATTGTTAAAAGTTGCCAGATCTTTCGTCTACAAACTTTGTAAGGAGCTAGAGACTGAAGATGGAAACGTATTACCAGTATCGAAGAATAAAAACCATTCTAAATGCTCTGAAATCATCAGAACACCTGAATTTATCCAGCAAGTTCAACAGACCATTGATTACAATCCCAGAATGACCACGAGGCCAATTGCAAAAGATCTCCATGTGTCAAAAGGAACAATCAGAAATGTTGTCTACGAAGACATCAGATATAAGTCTTATATGATGAGGAAAGGTTAATTTGTCAGAAAAACCAAAAGTAAATCACTACATCAGATCTAAAAGGCTCTTTAACAAACTGAAAAATCCAGCAGAGGATTTGATTTGGTTTTTCTCAAACGAGAAAAACTTCGACCGACTTTTGTTTTAGCTAACCCAAACCAAACATAATATTCTTTCTCTCTCGGCAAAGAGTTTTGTTAGCAACCTTAGGATTCTCTTTTCTCCACGTTATAGGAACTTAGCCAACTTTACAAGACTATTATATATAGAAGTTTGAGTTTAAAAACATTAGGAAAAAAATGTGGTCAATGCAATATTGGAATGTAATTTATTTATTATATCATTGAATTTCATCTGGGTTGCTAATCCGTGATAAACGAAAATACTTGCAATTTTCAGAAAGGTATCAGCACTGTAAGGAAAGGCATACACATGCAGACACACAAATAGGTAGATAAATAGATAAAAGAGAGAGAAAGAGAAAGAATGAGAGAGAGACTGCGTTTCATCAAAGTGGAGATAACCAGGTTTGATCTTGAGTTAAATAATAACAACTATGACGATTCGCAGGATATGAGAGAATTTTTATATGGTTGTTGGACCTGCTAGAAATTGGATAATGTAGTTCTATATACACACACACACACTAAATCTGAAGAAAACAGGCGTGATGATCACGGCTGGTTCGATCATGGATAACCTCATAGCTAAAGAGCAATAAACATCCTATCTCTCTTTCCCACCCACTCTTTGTCTTCCCCGTCGCCCCTTCACATACAAACACAATGTTTCCCCGTTCTTTCAAACGTACTCGCTTTGAAGATGCGGTTAGAAAAAAAAATACTTTGCAGCCGATGACACGACCATTGGTATAGAAAAAGTAAAACCATAAAGCATGCAACACAATTCAATAGAAAGAAAAGTAACGAACTATTTCGATATGCTATGCACATTGACAAGTTGTGTAGTGAATCGGATACTATTAAATTTCGTTCTAGGTCATAAATATTTGAGCTGTTTATAGCAATAGATAGCATTTTCCTCACAGTTTCTGTCATAAAATAGCCAACTCTTCCTGATTGATGATGTATACATGTTCAATGAATGAATTAATTTCTGATGACGTTACCGTCAAATAACGAAATAACCAGGACTAATTCTTTGATAAAGACATAAAAAAATACGTTGTTTTTTAAAGTTTTCGCTTTTGTTTTATTTTTTATCATTTGAGTGTGACATCCACCATATTGCTTGTCTAATTCAATTAATGTTATCGAGTCGAAATACTGATATTATGCAATACATTTATTATAACGTTGGATTTCAATCGTTGATGTTGCTGGTTTTATATATCTTTTAGCATTAGCTCAGGTCTGATCTAATTGCGAGATGTGCGGAGATTCGACTGCTATTACTAGTAGGTCCCCTGCCGATATTGTTTAGCACCGAGTGAACTGTAATCAAACAGACCTAGGACCAAAGGGATTCCAGTCATGATGAAATCTTTTGTTTGAGTGATTCCATTATAGAATGTGCCTTATATTTTGTTTTCAGAAGATAGGGGTGTGGTTTAAGAGAGATTTGGCCCCTATTTCTATGATTTGTATGGACTTCATAGACAGCCCTTTTTCAATGATCTCATCTGTATTGTAAATATGCTTCTATTCATTAGGTTGTTTAAACTGCCTTCTGCAAACTTTGGTCTTCATCTTTGACCACATGTTTCCCGGATATTGCCAACGCACTTTGAGAAACGTATGACAACCACAACTTGTTATTCATCTCAATGATTAGACATTTCGGAACGTTAGGTTTTTGAAAGAATGCTTATCAATCATATACGCACAACTACGAATATATATTCATTGCACTGGCTGTGTTGGTTTTATAGTTATTAATTCAATTCTCAATCGTTAACACGGGACCATTATGTAAATTAAACTGTGCTACCAACAATCTTCTTTCCACTTTCTTTAAATAGCTATTAGACTTCTTAATCGCTACCTAGCGAGTAGAAATATAACCACCACAAAATTTATTCACAGTAATTTAAGAGCTCAAAGATTAACATCATCAAAGTCCAATACGTTATTACTATTTATTGGTGAAATAAACTTGTATATATTTATAAAGTGGGTTAAAGCGATAGTTGAAAGTATCATACTCAGGACAGCAAACAGCAGAAGGAGCGTAAATCTTGCGTATTATTGAATTTGTCTCCAACAGCTGTTTCAATGAAAGAACAAAGACCCTTTTTATAATTCCATGAATAAATAATTAAGACGTGACAGGTTATTCATCTAATAAGAAATCCGGAGAAAAAGATTTATTGAAACACACACACACACACACACACACACACATTGTAAATAGCAGAAAAGCATAAATTTTACATGTTTTATAATTGTTTTAGGCATAATTATGTATGTACTCTACTTTCGTAATTGTATAAACGATTATGTTTTGAAACAGCTATCGAAAAGCAATTCAAATATGAGTTATAGATAAAATTTTGTCCGTTAAACTTGGAAGAAAGGGATAAGCGATTACTGAAGACTCTCTAATGAAAGCCGAAACAAGTCAGTTTATTTTCTTCATTCCAAACCGCTTTAACAAGACTGACTTTAACAACAAGACTATATATAGGTTCATTAAACATATAGACATCACTTCATAGAGATATTTGCTTAATATTTATATGTATGATTTTAGATTTGTGTTTGTGTTGTCAACTGTCAGTTTGTATCTTCTTTATTCTCCACCCCATATAAAGAGTTAATCCTCTTATTAGATTTAGGGCCGGAAAAAGACGATTGAAGTTTTACAATGAGTACTTGTTGATTAATTGTTTAATATTAGAGTATTAAAGTGGCTGTCTCAGAATTTAATTATCTCGTTCGTTATCCGTAAAATAATTAAATTTGGTCGTTGTGGACGTTTAGTGTTATTGAATACAAACATAGTAATGTGGTTAAGAAGTCTCATCGGTGCACAACCACAAGATTTTGGGCATTTCGGGTTCACTATTCCAGAACGGATCTTTGAAAAAATAATCTCGGATGAAACAATATTCTGTAAGTAAAATTTGGTTAATATTAACACGTGTGCACGTAGCACGTAGCACGTTATGTGCAAAAAATTGGCAGAGTAATTCAGAGTGTCGGATAAATTATCTGGCAATATTTTTTCGAATTCTATGCAACGTGTTCAAATCACACCAACGTCAACTTTACTAATAAAAATGGTGTTATACTGTTATGCCGTTATACACCTCTGATCACAATACGTTTCCAATCCTTTCTTGAGTGTCCCAGTCTACTCATCTTGGAGCAAATCGGTTAACTTAGTCATCTCCCCATCGTTGTGGAGGTTTTCCGAAAGTCCTTTTCCCATCTCATGGATACTAGTCGGCAGCTGTACAGGGCCAGATTTTTTTGTGAACCCCGCAACATGTCCGGCTCTGCGTAGCTTGGACTTTCGTTATTTAGCGATCACGTCGTTCTGTCGTCCCCTCCGATGTCTTCTCGAATTACCTCTTTTCGGATTTGATCTCGCAATGATAATTCTAGCATGTGTCTTTTCATGGCTCTTAGCATGTAGCATTGGTAATAAGGATTTCAAATTTTTGCCACAAGGGCAGCTTGGGGGAGGCGATTAAGTCGATTAGATCAACCCCAGTACACAACTGGTACTTAATTTATCGCCCCGAAAGAATGAAAGACAAGGTCAACCTCGGTGGAATTTGAATTCAGAACGTAGCGACGGGCGAAATACCGCTAAGCATTTCGCACGGCGCGCTAACGATTCTGCCGGCTCGCAATCTTCACTGCATTAATAATAATAGTTATAAGAATAATTTAAGAAAAAAAACTGTTTATGAAAAGGAAAGAAAGAAAACAAGAGAACAATCTGCATGCGATTTAAAAGGTTTAAAATTGGAAAGTATTTAGAAGTTTGACATGTAAATGTGAGACAAAAACGTTTGTGTATGTAAGTAGTCACGCAGCTGACAAGAATATATTTTCAGTGGCTGTCGATTATTATGATTATCAAACACACATACACACACACGCACGCACAGACGTTTCTGTTGAGAAGAACGATGGAAGAAGACGCGAGATAAGTTTGGGATTGCAGGGAGGAAAATCGCCTAATGACAGCTGCCTAAATTGGCTGACGAATGATCAAAGCCAGTGATAAGAAATAAATAGCAAACACAACAACAACATACAAAGCAATGACGACATTGACGAAATAAAATAATAAAAAAGCAAACAAACAACAAAATAAAATATAATAAAATGAAAAACCCTGTAGCAATAGTAACATCAATACATAATTACAGGTTCGAGATTACAGAAATTAAGCCTCATTATTTTGTTTTCGAATTATTTATCTTGCTATTAATAATTTCGTCTATCTTAAATGTTGTACCTACTAAATTAGAAATCATTATTATTATTATAGTTTATTTTCTAATTGCTTGTAGTTAGGAAAAGCTCGCATGTTCTGATGGATGTTGTTAGCACTACGTCAGTGATTAAATATTTGCTGTACATCAGTTTTTTAATACCATGTACGTGCGCGCGCGCTCTCTCTCTCACACACACACACACACA
>NC_068994.1:53339911-53348671 GCF_001194135.2 Octopus bimaculoides | reverse complement strand
GTGCGCGCGCGCTCTCTCTCTCACACACACACACACACACACACATTCTCTGACTTAACTTATCACTGTGATTGCTTTATTCTGATATATTCTTTTTCTTTACAAATCTTTATTTTATCTATACTTTTCCCTGCTTGCAACAAGTTTGATTATATATATATATATATATATATAGTTGAACAAATCGTGAAGTTTTATTAAAATTATCTAAGCCTCTAGATGACATGTTAGAAATACCAAATAGCAATTAAGACCAGTTCCATATTAAAAGAGGAGAGAATTTAAAAACAATCAAGAATCTTCCCAAGTTGACATGTCATTAGAAAGAAAGAAAAAGACGGGCTTATTGTCTGGAGATAAGAGGAGAGACATTGGCACAATTACCCAACTTTATCTCCAGTAGCCAAGAGACTTAGATTTATACATGAAAGACCACAGCACACTTGTGAAAGCCGCAGTGCTTGTATCTGCTTGTTACTGTGTTATTTAAAAATCTATAGCTATATTCTACAGTACAGTACAGTATAGTACATCTATGTTTGTATTCGTCTACCTTATGTACAAATTGACGTGCTACTTCTGATATAAATAAGGCTTTACGAGTGAATGTATTGGGTACATCGGGCTTTAAATGTCTACGTTGCAGCTCCGATGTAATTTTTGTCGTTTGTTCCTCTTGCAATTATTTTGTATTTTAGATTATTTCATTTTTAAGCAATTTCCATTTCATAGCAGTGACTTTGGAACGTTTGCACATAATTCGGCTTTGGGCCATGGATTTCTAGATGTGATTCTTTGTGGTTCAGATATGTTTTGATTTCATGCGCATCTGTAGGAAACTTTTGAATAGTTATCAAATAAAGTGTTTTCAATAGGGTAGTGTTTGTGTGGTGTTAAGTGTTGTTGCATTTATCACTATGGATATGTAATGGATGATCCGAAATTACAAAGGCATGTGAATTAGTAGAACTATGCATATTGGAAGAACTAAGCGATATAGTCAACACATTTTTATCGGACTATACAGAGATGAAGGCGCAACAATTTCCCAAAACATTGACAGACAAATTCGACATAGAAAATATTTAAGAAATGCCTTCGAAGCGATCAATCTCGAAACAAACGTACCAATCAATAATAGTTTCCAAGATAAAACACTAATCTAACAGCACAAATACCCTCCTTTCACATAAAAATCTAAGGAAATGTTGTTATATATAATATTTTTCAATCGCTCCCTTTTCGAAAACAAAGAATATAGTCAGTAACATAAGCTAGAGAAATTTCCACAGTATCATCGCCTCCCCAAACCCATCCAGATCGATATTAGACAAAGCAGCATCACTTTATATAGAAATCTAAAAGAAGGGAGGAGCTTAAAGAAAAATTAGCAATATAAACGAACTAAAATAAGTCAAGTAAAGTGAAGAAATATGACCTGGTTCATTCCACCATCTATTCAAATACAGTGCCAAAAAATAAGCAAATAAACAAGCTAGCAATAATCACCAAACATTTCCTGTTCCAAGATAGATATCACAAGGTATTAATTAGATTGTGGTGGTATCAAATGAATTGGCAAATGGTGAAATATATAAAAATAAAGAACTTCAGAAAAATGATGTCAAACAAATAAACAAAAGCAAAGTCGATGAAAGAGGGAGAAGATCCACGGAAATGGCAATTGAAATGATGAGAACTACACACAAGCCATTAATACAATAGTTCTAAATTCCAAATGTACACGACCATATTCATACAAAAAAGCATAATTTATGTTTCTGTTTAAATATAGGTACAGAATCTCTGATGGTACTAAAAAATTGATAAAAAGATAAATCCATAAGCAGTTAGTCATACGTTACCTGACGAGCCAGCTGTGGCGAAACTGCGTCGTGTTGTAACAACGTAATCAATATTCAGTTTCAAGACAACTCATCTATACTACGATGCATTCTGCCCAGTACTTCGTTATGTCCCAGTAGTGAATGAACCTCGAAATGGTCACCACAAAAGGTGTGACGTTTTTGAGGGCAAGGTAGAAATGTTCCGCACTCCAGTGCTTTGGTAGACGTGGTTTGACAACAGCAATCACAATTCCGGTAAAGTTGATACGGAAAATCCGAGTTAATATATTCGCATTATAACTGCAATTTGATCATGCTAGACTACAATTAGTTATAAGCTTTACGGATAAATTCCTATAATCAGATATGACCTAAGGACCTGTACAGTCCCCATAAATGACGCCTAAATATAACTATAAAAAAACTTGAAAACAAACCACCGAACGTTAACAACAAGCAGAGATCAAACTGTAGAAAGGAATCAATGCAATACAACCGATGAATTTCTGTCCTTGGCTGCCTCACGGATATCATCTTGATTTCGGCATTCAGCTCATGACCAGAATTTCTATTGGTATCTCACGTTATTTGGGAAAACATAAACATGTAACATGCGTGTGTGTTTGTGCGCGCACGCACACACGCACGCGCGCGCACACACGCACGCGCGCGCACACACACACACACGCACGCACGCGCGCGCGCGGGGCTTTATTTTTCCGAAAGTTATTTTCTTAATAAAAACTACGTAATTTTTTAATTGTGATTGCGTTTCTAGTATGGGTGATAATAGTGGATGAATACAGTGTAATTTATACTATTTAGTGTTGGCCTAGTGAGGATAAAGTATTTAAAAGATTTTTTTGGCTATTTAGCCATGATTAGTAACGGGTTGTTTTTATTTTATAATACTAGTGAGGATAACGATTTTTTCTGAATAAATTTTCTGAATAACATGTATTTTTCCTAATAGTATGGAAGAATAAAAGGAGATGTTTCCGATTTAGCCATAAGTTCTTAGCATATTATTTCTGTTAAAAAAATTAATACGCAGAAATATACTTGGATTAATATTCTTAAAAGTATACAAACAAATTTTATGACCGTTATATTAGTTTTTATTTATTTATTTTAGTTTTTTGTAAACATCCTCATATGTAATTTTTGTCAAATATTTCCCTGAGGAAATTCTTTACCCATAAATATGAACTTTTATAAATTTATTATTGGGTCTGAATTGAAACAATGGTAGGATAATAATATTTCTATTTCTATTATATTATAATAATAGAATATGTTTATAAATTAAAATATATCTTAAATCTCCATTTTCGTTTCATTTTTGTACATTAAATACATACCCATTTGAACAGTGGGAAAGTTTTTCTCTGCTAATATTGAGTATTAAACCTCCAAACGTGTATAAGATAGGATCTTTCCATCCCTATAGAGGAGACTGTTTTCCTTGTATTGTATTCTAATTTCATATACATATACATATATATATATATATATATATATATATATATATATATATATGTGTGTGTGCAAATGGTTTTGTTATACGGTTCCGAGTTTTACAATCCTGTCAATAATAATAATGGTATTTAAATAAGCTTAAAGCTTATGGCGATCACCGTGCAATGGGTAAGGAAAATGGTTTAATAATGGGGCATAACATTATTATTATTATTTACAGTACTGTAAAACTCGGTACCGTAAGACAAAAGAATTCGCACCGAAAGCACATAGAAGTTTGCTTACAAAAGACAACTACGAACTAATTTGACAGAAACAGGGCTTCTTTAGTCATTCAGAGGCTAAAATAGAAGATAATTGCTCATTGTATCATGCAGTGCGACTGAACTCCGAATCATGTGGTTTGGAAGCAAGCTTCTTACCACAGAGCCATGCCTGAACAAGAATGGAGTTTAAAATTTACAACAGCTGTTTCGGTAGAATTTTATTAATGTATCCATAAATTATGTCATAGCACATAATCCACCACCTTCAGGCAACATTTTAAACAGGTAGCAAACACAGGGGAAATAATACCATAATTATGATGAATCCATCCGACATTGTGGGATGACTAGGATTTTAGAAATAACTTTCAGATTTATGGAGGAAGTTAGGGGTGGTTCTTAACGGGCATGCGTGAAGCAATGAGATCAAAGAACTATATTATTGCAAACGCCTTTTGTTTTATTTACGTTTACAGCCTAATACTGTTTATGAGAACGTACAAGAATCAAAGACATGCTGTAGCCATTAAGGTTATTAAACCCAGCAAATATTTTGTCTTGGGATAAAAGAAAGCAAAACTCATGACGGTAGAACGGTATAGAACTGTTATCGCCTTTCCCCGCGTACACACACACCTATACTGCACTAGAAACAGCCCCGAGTCGGATCTACGGTTTAAATTTGATTTGGCACTTACGTACCTACTGTATCCTACCAACACCTGATACCTTCATGGTTGCTTTTCCTCACTGTGAACCCCATTTCTGTCGTCCTCGGTTTTGATGTGCCTAGATTCTATTGAATGCCATAAGTAAATTATCTATGTCCGTATGTATGCCTGCAAGTGTGTGTGTGTGTGTGTGTGTGTGTGTGTGTGTGTGTGTGTGTGTGTGTGTGTGTGTGTGTGTGTGTGTGTGTGTGTGTACTCAGGTTTTGTCCTTCTGGCCATTACTAGAACATAGGGCTGTACAAGACTCAGCAGTTTGCTTTATATACTTTCTAGAAATGTAAGCAAAAAAGTATCACATAATTGTCACTGATCAGTGTTTGAATGAAATCTATTAACCTTTCCTCATATAAAATATATTATTTCTAAAGCGAGAGGTAAATCGTTGTTGATAAAGTATCATTTGAATAAAAGCAAAGGAAAAAAATATATAAATGAAATGATGGTTATAAACCATGATTTCTATAAAAAATATCACCACACAAAAAGCAAAGATAGAGTAGAGCAAAAAAATTAATAGTTTATGGAAACAAAAAGAAGATTGTCTTACACATCTGGTCTAAATTTATGATCGATTCTATTTATTTAAGATCTTATCATCTTAATACATTTCTGTCTGTAAAATTGCGTTTGTTTTTAGTGGCTTAGTTAATAGAGTTAATATTATTTACTTGAGAACTCCCCAGGTTACTGTTACTAAAACAAAAATGAAAATTTCATTTCAATATTTTCCACTTATATTCGCAAATGAATTCTTTTCTACGGAAATAAAAGTAGTTTATATTGAATCTGATTTTTGATTTCTCTTGTGGTAGAAACCGTAGGAACCTGAAAGTGAAATGGTAATTATGACGAACTACAGAAGATATCTATCTATTTATCTATCTGCCTATCTGTCTGTCTGTCTGTCTACATTTATATATTCTACCTATATGAATAAATATGAACGAAGATTTACAGTAAATATATGCAAAGTAAAATTGTAGGGTGAATATTTAAAATAAGTGTGTGTAGAAGACGAGGAAATATAGGTAAACCAGAGTTGAATGGCGAATATTTAAAATATACAAACACACCTGTGTGTACACACACATACATATGCATGTACAATAACTAGAACTGAACAGTAAATATACGACAAATGGTTATGTACTGTCCGTCAATACATTATATATGTTTACGTATTTCATAACTCATGTCTAAGATGCTCCCCCACTACGCATACTCATGATCGGAGATGCGCATATCCTTAGCAACCAAGGGACATGCTCAACTGATGATCGCCAGACTGCCTATTGAAAATCATATGGATTTCTTACATAGGGACATGAACTGAAATTTAAAGGGAATGGCTAGGGTCGATCGTCTCGTCATTGTACTTGACAGTTACTTTATCGACCTCGCTTGTATGAAAAACCAGGTTGATCTAGGATGGATTTGAACTCAGAACTTAAAGATAGAACAATTCACCACAAAACAATTGTCTGACGATCTAACTCCAAATAAGAGAGTGAAATTTAACCCGAGGCTGAGCTTCGCTCGTTTCGAAACATCTATTTCTTCATTAAAATTGCCTTTTAATAGAAAATTCACCTCACCCCGCAACACACACACATACATACATACACGAGTAATAAATATAATTTAATATGTGTACATAATACTTTGAAGTAAAATGATCTGCATTCGGGGGAAAAAAATGATTTATGAGATACTCATCGTTTTCACTAACACGAGTAACACCACCACAACCACAACCACTGACAGCATTAGTAACAGACAAAAAAGAACCTGGCATTATTAATTCTTCTTTAAAGACAGTGACTGCTTTACCATCTGACCTCACCTCACAGCACCTAATGCGCAACTTTATCCCCACTTCCACCGCCGCAGCCGCCATCGCTGCTTTATGATGTTGATAATTAAAATCATCAAATGACGTAATTCGCCAATGTAGCACGTGACATCAATATGTTAGTCATAAATAGTTGTATTATTTACATGAAGCCATAAATATAAACAAAAAAAAACAAAAAAAAAACAAAAAGCAAAATGAAAGAAAGAAGAAAAAAAACAATGCATACGAAAATAAATTAAATTCTGTAAGAGAAAGCAGTATCGAGACGTATAACAATACAAGTGGCAGGAAAATACATAACAACAAATACAATGGCTATAACAAAAACAGCAGCAGTAGCGGTACAACTACACATTAATATTAACGTCAACCATGGAAACAACAGCAAGAACAACAACAACAGAAGAAGCAGCAACAATATCGAACACAAAAGAAGTAGTATGAAAAATAGCAATTGATACTCTATTCCGCCTCCTGTAGGTGTTAAAACAGAGTCAAAAAATCTTTTGCAAAGGGTGTTGTTTATAGAACTAATAGAAAAAAGGATGGTGCGATTATCTCATTTGTACCGTAACAAAACTTCCGAGACAGACAGCACCATCCTGCGCCGGAAACGCCACCATTTTCTTTCCGAACATATTACTACGATTCATTAGGCTGTTGATATCTTGTTCTGGTGCTGTTGTAGTTGCTGTGATGTATTCTTTGTTCTTTTTACTTTCTTTAAACTTCATCTGCAGTATTTTATACACACGGGTGTGTGGTGTGTGGGTATTGCATTTATCTATCTATCTATCTATCTATAGAATATGTGTGTGTGTCTGTGATGTTACTGTGTTTCTGTGTAACCGAGTTCATATAAGCAGTGAGACAGAAAATAAGTAGATAAGCGCTCAATATATCGGGCCTACAATTAGTTATGGCTCGCTAAACCCTCAGTTACGATATTTCCACTACTTAATGTTTTTATATGCATAGTTATGATTAAGATATTTTCGGGTAATCAACCCCCACTGACGAAAACCTTGTTCTTTAATTGTTAATCATTCCTCTGATAGTTAACTCTCCTTCTTGCTTGCAACTCCTCCACCCACTGCTGCCAGAATACAATTATATCTGCTAAGATTAGCTGCCCTTATGCCTTGGAAACCAAGATAATATCTAGTTGCTCTCTATATATATATATATATATATATGCGAGGGGTTGTTGCAAAGTTCTCCGCTTTAAGGGTGTCGCAAAAGGCCTGGTTGGAGGCCCACCCTTCCTAGCTCTTTTATAAGACATAGAACAACAGAAGGACTGCTGCAATAAGTGTGTGAATCTAAGGAGAATGTATTAGATAAAATCATAATCATCGGGTCCTCTGGTATTTTCTGTTACCGAAAGCCAGCAACTATTCAGCACGACCCTGTATACATATATACACCACTGTATACATATATATTCAGGATCCAGTTGAATTGAGGTATTGTAATTACAAATGCAGCTTGGTAGTGTCAACGAATGCATAACTGTATTAACAGAGTGCGCAGACACTCGCATACTTACTAAAGCACCAGCACCGAGATGCGAGAGTCAATATGCATGCTATACTTATTTGTATGAAAAATTCTAAACTTTAAATTTTATTTTTATTATAACAGATTTTGGTACATGATGTAATTGATTTGTTCATCAATAAAAACACATCTGAAACAGCTGTAGTAGTGGATCTCAGCCCATTGCTTTTCAGATTCCTCGCCATATTCTATATTTCACTTTCTACCGCGAACAACTCATTCATCCATTTTCCATCTCAAACTCCCAACCATTTTTCATTCTGACATTTATAATACTTTCTTTCCTTGCGTAATTAATTGTTTCACATATTCATTCATGCAATCTTTCATACATACATTCAGTCCTACATTATTCATTTCTATTTCTTTATATTTCTTTCATCGAATCATTCAATCTTCCATTCCTTCTATTTTTTTACCTTCGTTCTTTCTCCTAGTGTCTTTCTATCACCACAGCTATATTTTAACATCTACATTTTTCCACTTATATATGCTTTCACTCTTTCTACATGCCAAATTTCCCTACTTATTCATACAAAAACTCATTTTGCTACAAACATATTCTTTTCGTACACACAATCTCTCTCTCTCTCCGCCTCTCTCCCTCTCCCGCTCTCTACTCTTACATATCCATTACATTACTTTGTACACAGTATTTCAATCTCTTGAAATAGCTTTAATAGCTTTAGTACATTATTATGTCTTTCTAAAATATTTATTCCAATATCCATGTTTCTCTTTCGCTGCATGTGTATTTTTTCTCCTTTTCTTCAAAGTCTCGGCTCTTTATTGGAATAGCATCCTTCATTCTACATTGAATTCTCTTTAAAGTCATGGATCTATTGTGTTTAACGCTTCCTGTCTTACCCTTTCAATTCAAATAAATTTTATCTACAAGTACAGTCTTGTAGTGATGCATGGACGCAAGAATATGTCCTACAAAACTCACACAGATATCACGCCATGCCATATGTGTATGTATGTATATATATATATATATATATATATATATATATATATAT
>NC_068994.1:53336550-53339505 GCF_001194135.2 Octopus bimaculoides | reverse complement strand
ACACACACACACACACACACACACACATATAAACGACGGGCTTCTTTCAGTTTCCGTCTACCAAATCCAGTCACAAGGCTTTGGTCGGCCCGGGGCTATAGTAGAAGACACTTGCCCAAGGTGCCACGCAGTGGGACTGAACCCGGAACCATGTGGTTGGTAAGCAAGCTACTTACCACACAGCCACTCCTGCACCTATATATATCTTATATATACACATTCGTGCAAGATGGAAGTTTGTCCTGTAGAATTCGTCCCCGCCTAATATTGCTTACTGTGTCTATGCACCAGAAAATCCCCAGAGAGTTATTAATATTCATTATTAATTGACCCCCAAATCGTCATATCTATAAGTAAAGGCATTTTGATCTTACCCTTCTTATCTTCTATTTTAAACACACTATGCCAAAATTCATTTGTCAACGTGTTTTCCATTTGTCTAATATACCTGGCTGTAATTTCTACGGAGATCTAACCGTTACTTTTATATATTTATTGACTATGAAAAGACTCGTTCGTTTGTTCGCAGCCCTTTTAACCGAGTTCTAGAAACGACTGGGCCTCATTCATATTAGTTTGAAATAATGACTATCCTTTGGGCTAGGAAGCGAGGCGCTCAAGATTGCATTACGGACCTCCCGGACTGGTGAAAGAAAAACAAAAAATTAAACTTAAACCGAGTAAGCTAAATTCTAGCGTCGACATAGCGACTCCATTGCTTGACTGAAACACAAAATCAGGAAAGACAGAAGGCAAAGTCGATATTGGCAGGGTTTGAACTCAGGGTGTAAATGTCTGTAAATAAATACCAGATACTATTTATGCGTGACGTCATAAGGAGAATGAGTTTAATAAATTCTCGTTACTTTATCAATCAAGACCACCGAATGACTCGAACATCGTACCGCAAGTTAACGAAACACTCCTTAAAAATACAGTCATCTTACCGACCACTATATACCATGGTTAGATTGTTGTTGCAGTGGTTGTTTAGCCCCAAGCAAGGAGTGATTAATCAAACTTATGACCAAATCATTCTAGTGAACAGATCAACTCTTATGTTTGGATATAGTATATTTAATGCGTTCTCCCATTTAGCGTTTTTAAAAAGCGAAGTGGTATAATCAAAGAAAAAGAAAAAAAATGTGGTTGCTATTTCTGGCAGATAGAAAAACTGCATAGAAGCTCCTTTGCAATGAATTATTCTCGTGTATGGCACATAGTGACGGTTCGACTGACTGAGCCAGTAAGAATTAACCTTTTTGATACTAAACCGTCTGAGACCGTCAATGGTTTCATGATACAAATCTGCTTGAAAGAGAACTAAATTAAAATCCACCATAAAAACTTCACATTATGTTTCAAACACCAGTTTAATAATGACAAAGTTATTTTACTAAATTTTTAGTTATTTCTAATATTAATTGAAATAAAGGTTGTGTATTTCAGCAGAAAAATTGTTTTCATCGCTGCAAAAAAACAAAAACAAAAAACAAAAAAACAACAAGCAAACAATGACAGCAAACTGCCTACGTTTCGGTTGGTAGCTGAACACTATATCGACGACCTAGTTGACTGTGACATTTCTACTTCTATTTCTTCGTAATCGAAGGCGATCCCTAGATTTACTCGGGCGAAAAATTGCTAATACAATATATTCACGGTGTTAGTTTTAATTTCGGTTGGAAATAACACGAAAGAAACCGGCACGAAACAATTGTTCTCGCTAGTGTCAAGTTTGAGTTATTCACATGTGAAGAGAGGTTCCATTATGTATATAATCTTGCTGTTTTATTTGATTTCACTCGTGAAAGGAACAAAAAGAAAAGAAAATGACAAAAAGGGGAAAAGAAAATGAGAATGACGCAAAAACAAAAGAAGAAAATGAAAATGACACAGAAACAACAACGAAAAAAAAATGAAAATGACGCAGAAACAAAAAAAAATAAAGAAGCTCAATCAAGATGCAATAATCGGCAAAGAAAGCGGAATGGAATTTCTTAATTAGTCTGATCCAAAATTGGTTTTCACGCAACAGGTGTGGAAGAATTCAGCTCAGAGGAGATAAATTGCAGAAAGAGGTTGCCATTGCATATTCGAAAGCTTTAACGTGAGAACGGTGTTAATAAAAAGATATTGGCATTATATATTGATTTCGACGAAAGACGAATCTAAACTCCGGCTCTTGACCAAAACCTGGAATTAATTCTATGAGGACTAGTATGTTTTACTGTATCTATCTATCTATATATATCCCAGAAGGGCGATGCATTGGCATAATTTGTAGATAAAATGTTACGCAGGTTTTACTTTGTCATTTCAGATCCTTTTGAAATTAATCCTGCCGTTCGTTCACTCTTCCAGAGAGTTACTCCACCTTGTGCGTGTAATATATATGTATGCATGGATTCATCATATGTAAAGATGTCCATATGCACACGCAGAGACACTCTGGCCATATAGTTTATATATACACACATACATATGTTTTTTTTAATGTTTACAGATCATATGGTTATTTATAGGTTCAGGCGTGATTGTGTAGGTGTAGTAACAAGTTTGCTTCTCAACTACATGATTCCGAGATCAGTCTCACTGTGTGGTACCTTGTGTCTTCTACCATAGCCTCGGGTCAACCACAACCTTGTGAATGGATTTGGTAGACGGAAGCTGAAAGCCCGTCGTATAGATATGTGTGTGTGTGTGTGTGTGTATGTGTGTGTATGTGTATGTGTATGTGTGTGTGTGTATGTGTGTGTGTATGTGTGTATGTGTGTATGTGTGTGTGTGTATGTGTGTGTGCATGTGTGTGTGTGTATATGTGTGTGTGTGTATATGTGTGTGTATATGTGTGTGTGTGTATATGTGTGTGTGTGTATATGTGTGTGTGTGTATGTATGTGTGTGTGTGTATGTATGTGTGTGTGTGTATGTATGTGTGTGTGTGTATGTATGT
>NC_068994.1:53331176-53336363 GCF_001194135.2 Octopus bimaculoides | reverse complement strand
TATATATATATATATATATATATATATATACTTTTCCTCAGAGTGACAAAGGACCCTAACCCCTAAAAATATGTATATTTTTGGCGAGGTCTTACTCTTAAAGTAGATGTACCACTTCCACAAGTAAATCGTCTCATCTTACACCTCATTGTATCTCGCCACACCTTCAGTGAATTTTGTCCCCAAATAGTTCTCAAGTTTAGACGCAAAATAATATGTCAATCATTAATACAATATTTTTCCGGCATACGAGTCGAATATCTCTGACCAAAATTTACAGCTGGAAGACCAAAAATTCCGAATGAAATGTGATAGGATTGGGAAAACAGTGACGATGTTTGAAGGTTTACGCTTCAGATTTGCTCTGGTAGCATATAACAAACATTTTAGCTGCTTATTAATTCCTTTTACACTGACATTTTTTTTTTCAAATTCATGTACGATTATAATCGTAAGTAAAGGGAAGCATTAAAAATCGATTTTGAAAAGAGTCGGTTTATACGATGCGTATTGATTGAAACATTGATTATTTTTACTGAAAAAATCTACCTCGACTTGTACGCCAGAAAACACGGTAACCTCTTTCTGTTCATGGGTGGTTACAATAGATCTGCGTCTTGTTACATTTTGTTTTGTTTTTGTCTTATGACGTTTCATCTCTATAAGAGTCACTAGATAAATGCCTAGTCCGTCATAGCTTCCGGCTTCACATGGACACTTAATATACAGTATGTAAATAGGTACATAACCCCAGCATACTGCAACAGTGATACAACACAAGCAATAAACCACTCACCTTCTTGCTTAGTACGCTAAGCGCTCACCGATACGCACTCGAACGCATTCTCAGTAAATGCAATAATGCTTTATATTTGTGCATGAAGACGCTAACAGTTGCAGAGGACAGTGTTTACCGACCACATAATCTAACGTAGTATATAGGTTTATCTCAAAATCCCAGCGCTGTACACACCAACTCGTTCAGCCATATAAATCTTCACTACAGCTTCATTCAACATTTATATGAGATGAATTGAAACAAATGTCTGGAGTGATTACTATACTAGCGTAAGTGGCGGGCTAGGAATTAATCTTATTACACTCCCCGCCCATACACCGGTGTGCCTGCATAACACACACACACACACACACATATGTACACATGTACGTATATATATATATATATATATATATATATATATATATATATATATATATATATATATATATATATATATATTTAAATATAGAAGCATATATATGCTTATATATAATATGCATATAAAATATCTATATAGAATATATTTATGTAGTCCGTGTATACATATAAAGAGTGTGAGAGAGAGAGAGCGAGAGAGAGAGAAAGAGAGAGGGGAAGAGAGAGTATAGAAAATTATATATATGAGAGAGAGAGAGAGTAAAGGAAGTAATGGTGAGATACAGAGAGAATGAACATAAGCGGTGCAGAATGAGTGTATACCCGAGGCAGGCTTGGTGGCAGGTAATGGGTAAAGGGACGTTACACCCCCCCCCACACACACGGAAGGAGTGAGAATAAATGACTTATAATTTTTCTTCTGAAAAGTTGCTTTAATTTTGTCATTTTGTAAACGTACAAATAAATTTGTTAAAAATTAAATTATATAATTGTATCTTGACTATATTTCCTAATATTGCTCATAATTTAACATTATGCTAAGGGACAGATACAGCGTGGGTCGAAACGATCGTAATGTTGAATAAATATTTTTGCTTAATCCATTTTCTTTTTGCCTCATTATAAACTCAACGAACACTGCGGAATTCCTGACTTAGATCTAGTGACAATTATATCGCAACTATGGATGACACTAGGCATAACTATGGATGACACTAGGTAGCCTAAACGGCAAAAATGCTTTAATCGGCATACTACTAGACATACACCCAAAGTCCAAATAATTATATGGCTATATGTATATTTGCGTCTAGCTATCTATTGAAACATGGAAAAATCATGAGTAGCAATATAATTACAATGATCTATTCTGCTTAGAGTTTAAAAAATGTTGATTAAAAAATTGCCACAAATTGTCAGCTCAACTGGAAGGTAAGACATAGGTCTAGAAATGCTGAAACGTCGATGAACTTTATATATGGTTACACACTAAACATAAGGGATAGATAACAAAACGTATTAAAAAAAAAAAGAATATTGTATTCAAGAAGGAATTCGAACATAAATGCTTTCAATATAACAACATTTGAAAAAGTTTATATATGCGCAAATATACCCAAATACATATATTAACTCATACATACATATGCACATACGCACATGAGTGAGTGAGTGAGTGAGTGAGTGAGTGAGCGAGCGTGCGAGCGCGTGCGCGTGCGCGTGCGTGTGTGCGTGTGTGCATTCATACAATAATCTGTATATTTTTTTGCTGTAGTTTTTAGCATAGCACAAAAAATAATGATTTTTTTCTCTTATCGCCCCTCTCATTTTTCTCTTCCTGTCTCTCCCGTCGTGATGTTCCTACATTTATTATCGATATCAACGTATCACATTCATATTTGAACAATACAGATACGTAAAAAAAAATGAATAATTAAAGTAGGTAAACCGTTAAAAAAATCAGGAAAATCGGTAGAAAAAGAATTTAATAAATTAGTGCAATGTAGCGAAGGTGTGTAAGCGATATCCATCTCTGACAACATTACATGTTCACAATAGGAAAAAGCAGAACAGAATTGATGTTAGCGCACAAATATATAATAACACTCACACAATTCGATAAATATGCCACACACACATATACACATTTCTGTAAACACTATGGAAATATATATTAAACACATATACCTACGCATAGAAATACAAATGTATAAAATTATGTCAAGCAACACTTAAGAAACGCATTATGCATACTTACAAGCATACATACATGCACCTTGTTGATGTTGTTGAGATTTCAATGCAAGAGCCTTAGATCAGGGTTAAAAACCGGCATCTTCTCTACTGATAAGATATCTTGAATAAAACTGAATAACAAAAATACATACACACACACACACGTATATGCCCATACACTGATGTATACAAACACACACACAGATTCATTCACACGCGAGTATAAAAGTTCGCGTATACATGCATACGTACACATGTATATATATAAGTAGGTAGAAAGATTCGCATACTGAATAGCAGTCGATACTGTTGTATAAAAATTTTCCTGTATGTATTTTCTCTGCCTATTTAACACTGTTACTGAAGGTTTCTTATCGGAAGCAATCTTCAGACGATAGAGGCTGTTTATAAGGACTGATTCTATCAGACGATACTGCACTAACGTGATATTGGGTTACTAGCTTCCAGTTGACTACATCCGGGTTCTGAGATAATAAACTTCTTACACGGTGATTGTTTAATCTGGCATCTTAATCCGCTTCGATTGTTTTATTATAGTTGAATCAAATTTACTTTCATTACGACACATAATAATTAAGTTTTCCACTTCAGCAGATCTGTTTAATTTAAAACGTTGTATTTTATGTTATTGCATTCCTTTTTACATAGAATATGACAGTTTCAATTTATCGGGTTTCACCTGTACTGCTATTCGTATTCGATTTATCGGGTTTCACCTGTACTGCTATTCGTATTCGACAAGGCGGCAGTGTTCCTTTCATTTGCGTATTTAAATGTATATTTGCGATTTGCATCACAAAACTCAGAGACTTTCGCCTATGTATTCTCAGGAAATTTTACATTTCAGAGCGAAGTGTTAACATCTGCTTGTTAAACTATGGAGTTGTAATGATAGTCATCCTTACTACAAGTGCTTGTATATAACACACTACTACCTTGGTTTCTAGACTTAGTGTCGTATATCTTGTTATTGGTTGTATAATTACAGATAATCTACACGTGTTTGAAACTCGGCTTCGTAATTAGTTGTAGAGTAACTAGAAATAATGTATAATACTGAAAATAGTAAAATATTTAATTCCAGCAAACAGAATCGACGAAAATGTAAGGAGTAGGTTCGTTATGATGAGCTAAACCAGAGCTACGTGGGTATATACGAAGCACAAAGAATACGCGCTCGAGTATGAAGTGACGTTCTAAAGATTAATTCTAACTTACTTTGAGCGGTGAGGCGTCAATGATTTGCTTACAGTAGAGACTTACGTGATGGTAAGTGGTCACTCACAGAATGCTAATACCCAGAACTAGATTGCTTTGGCCCGATATTATGAGTAAGTTCATTAGAAAAAGGACACTGTATTGAATCGTAGCAAGGGGGCGTTGAATTAAAAAAAACTTGAAAAGGGACGTTAGCTCAAACGCGTTTAAGAACTGCACTTAATATTTTAAAGCAAGCCCCCAAACTTGGCAAGAATCTAAAACTATTTATTTCAGTTTACTATTGGTTTCATTAGTCCTTTTCATTGAAACTCTAGCTATCATAAAGGGACGATTCAACCTATCCCTTTACAGCAGTAATTAATATCACACACACAAACGCACATGTATATAATTGACGACGAATCGAACACACAAACGAACGCACACATAGACGGCTTCTGTACAGTTTTTCGTAGATGTCACTAACTAAGAAAGTGAGATCTTAACCGTGCAACAAAGCCTACGCTCGTATGGCGATGCCCCCCGACCCCACACGCGTATGTATACAGGTAGGTGTGTATTTAGTTCACATCTAAGTGTAATATACATGCAATAAAATGATGAATAGCTGGTTTTCACACCTACATGTTTTATGATGCTTTTCTTTCTTCTGTCTTTAAGTTTCAAAAGCGTCTTCTATCACTTCACCTTTCTGTCAGTTGTCTGCCTAATTTTATTTTGTTTTTGTCTTCGCACGAATGTTGACGTTAATAATAATAATAATAATAATAATAACAATCATTCCCGTCATCAACCACTCTCGCTCTATCACCATCATCATCATCATTATTAACATTATCCAACTCGGCATAATTATTCGTGTTCAAGCTCTATTTCAAACGGATATTAAAACTCCGCAGTTGCTAGGCGTTTCTTGTTATCTGACATATATATGTATGTGTGTGAGTGTGTGTATATATGCACGTACAAACATAAATTTTCACACACACACACACACACACACACACACACACACACACACACACACACACACACACACACACGTACGTACG
>NC_068994.1:53326529-53331166 GCF_001194135.2 Octopus bimaculoides | reverse complement strand
TGTATGTATATATACTTCCACATATATGTTCACCCGCATTTTTTGCGTGCATGCGTATCTTCGTGTAGGTGGTTTGCACGACGTGCATGTATGTGTGAGGGGGCGATTATTATTTATGTAGTCGAATATGATATGTTTACGTGTAATTTTTGTGAGAATTGCTCTCATTGTATTTTCCCAATCTATTTATGTCTGAATTTCATTATCGTGGGAAATGGTGATTTGGGCGAGGTGGGGGAGGGGATTAACTGACGTGGAAACATCTCTTCACTTCCTTTCTTCAACTTCAGTCTTGATAGAAATATCAGACATATTAAAATCATTTAGCCGATTTTATTGGGTCACAGCATCTTCATCAGGTGAGTGGGGGCGTCATTTTACCTAATACGATCAAAACACGCTCGTTTTTTCACTCACTGGCTTTTAAATATAAGACTCACTTCTAACCGTATAGACGTTCCCCATCCCTCAAATTTTTCATTTGCTGGTATTACTGAGTGTTATCTCCCCTATTTGAGACTTAGATTTTAAACATCCCTGAGTATTTTTGTTTACTACTGAAATGACAAATCTCAATTAGTCGATTGTCTCCTATGCGCTATAATATCTATGTAGGACTTCCAAACGATAAAACTCCTTCCTGAACCGAATAGATTCATAAGATCGGTTTCCTGGTTTCTATATTCCCCACTGAACAGGATGCCAGTCCGTCACAAGATTTATTCTTTTATTCTATTTTTATTTGTTTCAGTCATTTGACTGCGGCCATGCTGGAGCACAACCTCTAGTCGAGCAAATCGACCCCAGGACTCATTCTTTGTAAGCCTAGTACTTATTCTATCGGTCTATCTTGCCGAACCGCTAATGGACAGGCAAACACACCAGCATCGGTTGTCAAGTGATGTTGAGGAGACATTAATAAATAGGATCGAATATCAATGTATTTTCTATTAAATATAGCTTGGAAATGGAATAGCGAAGGACATGTTCTCATATATTGGAATGTAAATCTATTAAGCTTGGAATTATAACTCCAGGCTAATTTTGATTCAGAAAACGTTTGATAAAAAGTATTCCCAATATGATCATTCTGTCTTATCTATTCAAGATTACATTGTTCAATATATCTCTTTTTAAGAGGGTTCTATGTA
This sequence comes from Octopus bimaculoides, assembly GCF_001194135.2. NCBI lineage: Eukaryota > Metazoa > Mollusca > Cephalopoda > Octopoda > Octopodidae > Octopus > Octopus bimaculoides. Next base: position 53,330,015 of record NC_068994.1, on the reverse strand, counting down.
GTTTCAGCTATTTAGTTGCTATTTCTTGCTGGCCGAGCGTCCACTTGTCGCTGATTGTTTCTCCTGGCGATGGCATTTTTCCAGCTGAAAGATTCTGTTATGACTTCATTTATGTCCTGTGGTGTCTAGTGGATAACCAAATCATCGGACACAATCTGTTCGGTTATCAATTACATGGACAATCACAATATAAATGGAAACCATGCTGAAAGTCAGAACAGTTGGTACCGCAGACACAGCTCAGGTTAAATGTCATCTTGCTCATCTAACATTAAAAAGCAAATTGAAACAAAACCTCTGTTTTAATAGCAAGAGATCCAATTTCAGTTTTAAGAAAATATTGATGAGAATTAATGGATGCTGTCAGTATTTCAGCAGAAGATAATGATCCGTAGGCCAAATATTCAGCAATAAGACTTTCCCAGAGACAATAAATGCTACATACAGCTTGTTAGTAATACAAGTGAATCGTTTGAATTTCTTAAATAACTTGCAGACTTGATTCTGAGAATCCTTCACCCCTACAATTTACAGGTGCTACAATGTCTCAGCCGATTAATCCAACTAGAATATATGTACAAAACACAGAGAAGCGGGCAAACTATAAAACTAAGTAGCAGCGGTTGGACCATGAAATATTGGCTGATACATATAAGTAAAGGTAAGATCCAAAGATCAAGGTGTAGGAAGACAGTAAGTTTCGAGCAGTCCGTAGAAGGTATAACAAAACAACTTTTAGGAACAGTTGTGGTTTATTGACGTAGAAGGTTGTTAGTTTTTTACGTATCGAAGTTCGATAAACTGAAAAAAAAAATGTTTTATAGCCTACGGTTAGCAGCAGGGCTTGGTGAGAATGCGAATAGAAACCCAAAGTTCGGGGATAGAGATGATAAAATCCAGGCTACATATGTTTCATAGCGAAAGCAGAACCACGGAAGTAGTAATTATCCAAACGGTCCGATGACGTCATTCATAGCACAATGGCGTGCTGTCACAGTTTCCCGCAGCGAAGGTCTTTCCACCTCTGAGTGCACACGAACGAACGAACAAACGAACGAGTGTGTGTGTGTGTGTGTGTGTGTGTGTGTGCGTGTGTGTGAAATTAAACGCTGGATATTTTAACATTTCAGGCGTGCACTCGTTGTAAGCCGAATTTGCGATCCAGTTTTAGGTGTTAATTCTAATAACTCACGGTCGCACGCCTTATTTGAAATCGCTATCACCAGTCATCTATTGATAATAACCCGATTTAGCAACATGTTTAAATTGCCTATATTTATCACATTCTTCAATGCTTGTACCCATGCTTTTGTCCATAATTTATGGACTCACATCATATCGCAAACACTGAACTACGCTGGGGGGGGGCACTATTACGTAGCGTTAAGTGAAATATGGTATTATGGAACTATCAGTTTGTATAATTAAAAGCGAAGAAACAATTTGTTGTAGCTAAGTTTAGAAACTGGATTAGCAAGAATTCTGCAGAGGAGCTGATAATCTCCAATGTGATCACCCAGTAAGCCATAAATACAGATATCTGGTCTCGTTAGTGAGTCTGTTGCTATTTTCTATCTCAAATTGGTATTTATATTATCTATTAGGATTTATTGTTATTTGTTTTATTTATAAAGTACATATCACCTTGGTGTGTGTGAAGGTTTCAGTTTCTCATCCATATAAATGCTTTACATCATTGATGCGTTAATGATGGCATATTTTGATTATATGAATATAAGTTAAACCAGCTGCATCTTTAGCTTTTATATATTCTTAACTTTTCATAGGATTTCGTTTTTGTATTTGGTTTGCAAGGTTCTTTATGTGAATTCGTTTGTTGAAGCATATTTTATTGTGTCTAGGGAGAGTCATTACGCCAATATTAATAACACACACTTTTTCAATTCCACTCCTTTATTATTAGTCAATTGGTTTAAATATCCAACTAATTAATCGATTGTTTAACTTGGTTGCAAACAATAATAAAGGACTAATAATAAAGAAGTGGAATTGAACCAGTGCGTGTGTTACTAAAATTGACTTAATGATTCTCACTAGACACAAACTTTTCATAACATATTTGCATCTAAGCTGTTAGTATCGTTTTAGAATTTTTGACTTTAACAAGGTGATAAGATCTAAAAACAAACAAGGATAACAGGCACATACATAACCATATGATTAAGAAGTTTCAAGTTCGGAACCACTTTATGGCACATAGGAAATGTGGCTTCTCCCGCCGATCCAAGGCTTGTGCATGATCGAAACACGCCAGAAACCGAACAGCATTACCACAAATCTTAGGTGGTAGATATAATTGACTGGACCGAATAAACACTATAATGTACCCGTTGGGTGTCTTTAACAGACCCGCTTATTACATGCATCTAAATCTTCGTGTTATTTCCCTTTCTGTTACTATCGGAGCATCTCCGAATAGTCAAAGACGCTGCCAACATTCTTGTTTTTTGTTTATCTTAAAAACAACAAAACAAAAGAAAGTCAAATGGAAAATGAATTTCGTTAATCTGCTGAAACAATACAATTTAATCAATAAAGCTATCGATCGAAGTTTTGAAAGGTTGGTGTTTCGGGTTGAGCTAAAGCACTGCGCTGTATAGTGATGAAAGTAGCTTAAATCTCAGTGACCTAGTTTGCTTGGCTCTAAAGAGGTTCCACTGCTGAGGGTCTTCTTACAGACACATGACACCCTGTCCCATCGATCGACTAGTTATGACTATACCTAATCAGAGTAAATAGGTCGTGGATTCGCATATTACAGAACTGACTTCAAATCCCATCTATTGGCTTTGGCCCAGTAAAATACTCTCTCCTGTTTCTCAAATGACGAATTTCTATTCACTTATGAAGCCAAAATTACACAACGTTTTACAGAAAGCAGTTTATCACAACCGACCAACCAACCAACCAGCGTGCGTGCCTGTCTCGCACTTTCTTTTGTGGTGCTTCAAATCAAACAGGTTTACACTCCCACACCTTGTCTGCCCTTTATGCAGAAGCTGAACAGATTTTTAAACATCACATGTAGTTTCTGTTTATTGGAACTTCATTAATCAGAGTTTAAGGTGAAATTTTAATGAGGCAACTTCAAAATTATTGCTTTATTGTAAATTTTGATTGTTGACAACTTAGATAGATTCCATAAATATTGCAGTTAATTAAATGTTGCAGCATTTATGGTTTGTTAAGTTTTAAAGTTCGGATGCCGAAGAAGTTGATTTATGTACATACTAAAATAGACAAGTTCGCTCTCTCTTACACGCACCGCATAAGATCTCTCTTTCTCTCATACACACGCTCTCTCTCTCGTGTTTATATACGAGTGTATGTACGAGCACACACACACACACACACACACACACACAATGTATTTATAAATATACAATATAAATGTATATATGTAAGTCTCTCTCTCGTATATATATATATATATATATATATATATATATATATATATATATATAT
>NC_068994.1:53325513-53326306 GCF_001194135.2 Octopus bimaculoides | reverse complement strand
TATATATATATATATATATATATGGGCGCAGGCATGCCTGTGATCAAGATCCACGTTTTGCAATAAGTTTACTGCTTCAGACCCACTGCGTAGAACCGTGGGCAACTCTCCTCTACTATAGCCTTGAGATGATTTGGTTGGCAGAATCTGTGCGGAGGCCAGATATGTATGTGTCTGTATATATATAAGATGAGGAGAGATCTGGTACTTGGGAAGGTATGCACTAGGTTGGGTAATCTGTGGTTCAGGCCTTTGGTTGGTGAGTGTCGAAACATCAGATAGGATATTTGGTTAGTGTACACAGAAAAGTCCAACCCAGAAGTATTTAGCGCGTAAGAGGCTGGTACAAATCACGCGTTACTTTCAATAGTACTTTGTTGGTATACTCTAGGGAGTTCGACAAGTCGTAAGTTCTCTTGATGTATTACAATCAAATGTAATTCCTAGATTTCAGTGGTGACACAGTTATTCTTGCTGAGTCTCTGGATATCTTCAGGAGCGCTTTCCTTCTATTGAGTGGGGAATCAGAACCACTAGGCCTTAGAGTCTCTTGGGCCAAGACAAAGATCTAGTCCTTCAATGGCTTCTTAGCAGACTCCACCTCATCTGTCTGTCTTACATGTGAAAACGTCGATGTAGTTGAACGCTTCACTTATTTTGGAAGTGAAATTCAATTAGATGAACTGAGGTAGAATTAAGAATTAAATTCATTTGTCAAACTGGTGTCCTCATTGCAGTTCACATACACACGCATATATATATATATATATATATATATATATATATATATATA
>NC_068994.1:53320168-53325054 GCF_001194135.2 Octopus bimaculoides | reverse complement strand
TGATAGATATATATTATATGTATTTTACACACACGCTGTGTGTCTGTGTCAACCGATTATACGATCAAACATTATCACTGCATTCGCAATCACTAGGAGATTAAACGCACGGACAGAAATTAATTCATAAACATTTGAATTATAGCAATTCTAATTTAAGATTTGTTTAAATAAATTGTTTTAGATAAAATTGCATCATTTTTCCCCTCCTATATTTTCTCCTCATATACTACGAATCATTTATCATATATTTTCTCCTCATATACTACAAATTATTTATCGAGTTTGTTATACTGCCATTACACAGCGGAAAAGTCAAATCATCAGGTGCTAAGCAAATTCAGGAACTTAGTTTCGTTCTCGCAGAATTTGGTCTTCGTGTGTAGAAATCAGCTCGCTAAACCGCTATTGCTTCACCTCGATCGAGCGGCCTAACGTCCATATCACACCTGTGACAAGGCCAAAAAGAGAACGACCAGCACAAGAAGAGACTTGTGAATGGTAATACTGACAGGCTGAGGACATATGTAAGAAATATCGGGGACGTAGGAATATATAAATTTAGTGCTTAATGACACACTGAGGCCAGGTAGAGGAATATAAGAGAATGAGAGAGATAGTATTAGCAGGTCGGCACCTAAATTACAAGATATATAGAGACAGAATCATTGCTATCTTCCTACAAAGACATATACACAGAGACTCATAGTTCTATAGATAAAAGAAGAAATAAATAGAGAGATATGTAGATAGATAGCTCGAGAGAAAGAGAGAGAAACAGAGAAAAGGGAGCTCGAATCCAAAAGAGAAAGACAGATGGATGGATAAGATGACAAAAGAGGTGCGAATGTAACACGATGAGTTTCCCGTGAGATATGACAAGACTAATGTTAGCTGATGTTAAGTTCGCTGCAGTTTACGTAAAACTGATTATATTCTATGGAAATTACATTACATACACATTATACTACGTAAACACTATAAGAATAATATGCATTCATGCATGCGCAAATTCACGCACACATAGACACACATACGAAGAAAGAATTCTAAAGACCACGCATGCGCGAACGCATTAATAATTGATATAACCATGAGTGAAAAATAATAGACGAACAATACGTGTTAGTGTTCCTAAATCGAACAAGCTTATTCTGTCGATTATTGTCAGTATGTTAAGAATGGGTAGACGGTAGAAAATAGAAAACAGATCGTAGAATTAAATGTCTCGAGATAATTGGTCAGTATCTGCTTGTTCTCAGTTCCAATCTCTCTGAGATCAAGGACAATAGCATAAACAGGCAACTCCGTCGGTTACGACGACGGAGGTTCCAGCTGATCCGATCAATGGAACTGCCTGCTCCTAGAATTAACGTGCAGGTGGCTGAGCACTCCACAGATACGGGTACCCTTAACGTAGTTCTCAGCTCGAGAGACAGACAGATATCGTTATTTATACAGACACCTGCTGAATGTGGCAAGGCTAGGTCTTTGAATTACGGGTACAACTAATTTTTTTCAAGCCGAGTGAATTGGAGAAGGGCGAAATAAAGTGTCTTGCTCTACATTTGACAGAGTCATCTGAATGCTAAAGGGATAATGATGACTGAAACTGGTTATACAGCTCTTAGTGCTGGCACAGCTGAAAAATGAAGACTGTATTAAATTTGGAATTCAAGAGAAATGGTGATGTCTTGTGTCAACAACATACAGTCCACAGGTAAGTTTGATCAACTGATCATGCAGATAAGATATTTGAATGCCAATTTACAGTGGTTGGGGATTGCAGGCAGTCCAAGTCGGACACTGGAAACTGGGCTGCTATCGGTTGGGACGGATCACATGGTGTTACTGAAAATAATATTAAAAATCGGCGATATAGAATCGATCAAAATAGAGATCGATCCTAGTCTGAATTTCTTGGACAGCGTGACTGGACAGGAAGCTAGTGGAGCTTTGCCGTCTGAATAGTATTAGAACGAACTGAAGCACCATTGATAGTCAGCGAGACTGTGCGAGTGTGTGTGTATGTGCATTCATATTCATATTGGTCTCAACACCATTTTGTGTTGGTGCCCCAGTCATATCCCATATCCGAGCTGAGATTAAATATCTGATTGAAAGAAAAAAATTACTCTAGTCAATCCGAGAGGGTAAGCTCTCGGAGGCATTGCTTAAGCCTGGCCGCAGTCTAGTAACTCTGAGGACTAATTAAAAAAATAAAAATAACAATGCAGGTATTCTTTTTTTTTCTTTTAATGAAAATTAACGAAACGCGCCTATGCTGTGTTAATGCCTTCCCCGGTTTTAGTGAAAATCATCGAGTCCAAGCTATAAACCTTTAAGACAAGACACGTAATAAACAAATATACACGCCTAGACTATCTATCTATCTATCTATCTATCTATATTAGTGTTTATGTGTGTGTGTATACGTAATCTTGTCTGTGTGTGTTTAAGTCATGTACAATAGGTTAATGCTTTATTTTAATAAGAATAATTTATCTATGTGATGTGGCAATTGTCTGATACACCAGTCCATTAATAAATGATGCTGAGCGGATGTTCAATCAGGCAAAATCGATCCATCGTCGTGGTAAATGTTTCACTCAATAACTAGTTTGTAATGAGGAGAGACTTCGTCAAACGACCGCCCATCGTCAGACTTAAGATTAATTTCAGGTACAATGGAAACTTGAGGACACTTCTAAAGCAGACGGCGATAATTTACTCTTGTTAGTTTACTGATTTCAGTCACCAGACTATGGCCAAGCTGGAGCGCTGTTTTCAAGGGTTTAGTCGCTGATATTTACTGCCAGTACTTACTTTAGTCATGTCTATGGATTTTATTGTATAGGCAACTATTGGACAAAAAGGAAAGTGAATCAACATAGACAGTCACACTCACTCACTCACTCACTCACTCACTCACTCACATCAATATATATATATGCGTGTGTGTACGTACATTGCTTTATGACAAACGAATAAAGAAGAACTACTGAGTACATATCGTATTGAAACTGAAACAGAATGTCACGCGACAACGAGTTTTACGTTACTGTGATCTTTAGGCGAAATGTGGCTATTTCGCATTCAAATCACACGCTTTCGTTTTAGAAATGAAATTATCCAAGTAATTTAGTGGACAAAATTTTCTCTAATGGTGGTGTTTAAAACATGAACTAACCAAGGGAAGTAACTCCATTAAGAATAGTTGATGGAAATTTTTGGTCAGTGCAGAGCAAAAAAAAGAGTGGATTTGGTCTTTAAAACTTGTAAATTTGATTTTCTGAAGTTGATTGTTAGTCTCACCTAATTCCAGTTTTTATTTTTGTTTCATAATTATAGTATTTTAACATAACGTTCGTGTATTACATGAATGTAGCTGATAAAAATAATGATGAGGTTTACGTTGTGATGATGAATATGCGATGATGACATGGTGGTGATGATGTTAAAATAATGTAGCGACGAGAGATGAAGTGACAGTATAGGGATGATAATTTTGTGATGTAGATTATGGGGATGTATTGACGAAGATGCAGTAAAGATGATGATGATAATGTTGTGGTGATGACAATAATTAAATGACGAAATGGTTGTGAAGATGATGTCGAAAAGATTGTTTTGTAGTGATGATAACAACAACGACGGTGATGACAATGATGATGGATTTGTAGTGATATTGAAATGACTGATGCTTATAATGTAAAGATAATGATATAGAGATTAACATGATATACTGATGATGATGAGGAAGAGGGGGAGGACAATGATGATAATGTAGTATTTCTTAATTCACGTCGCTCATGAAACATGAGCATGCGTGATTAGAGCCTTATCGACTCAGTATATAACCTGGTAATGATTAGTCTACTAACCGACTCTGGGTGAATAAAGGATTACGTAGGACTACCGTAGGAATTCGATCTCAGAATCCAGAAGGGACGAATCTAAAATATGGCGAGATAAAAATATATGCCTGCGTCCTTTTCTCATATACATATTAAAGAAACAAATAGTTTGATCAAGGCAGCAAATTTTGTTGTAGCAGAAAATGTGGGTGTTGATAAGAAAATGAAATATAATGGAAGTGACAAAAGAAAAGATCCATGGTGGAAAAGAAGAATACAGGCGGGGTTAGATGTGCTCTCGAAGGAGTTTCTGTATTAGACTGAAAAGAAAAGGGGAAGCTTAGAAGCGAACAAGAATACCGGGCACTGAATAGAAAGTATGATATTGAAAGTAAGGGTCTGAAAGTGGTAATGGAGGTACTGAAACAGCACCTCGTTGCAAATAAAGCAAAGATGGTATGATACGACCAAAGAATGAAGGGATACCAGCAGAATAGGTTATTCAGAGTAGATTAGAAGAGACTCTACAAAGAAATAAATGGAGAGTGTATAGATGAAAAATTGATCCCAGATAACATTGAAAGTAAAAGGTTTCGGAGTGACATCTGGACCAACGACAAGGAGTTAAAGAAGGATGCTGAATGGTTGCAAGAACTGAAACAAACAGTAGTCTGTCCAAAACATTTAGGGAAGTGAAGGAAATCAGCAAAAAAAAAAAAAAAAAAAGAAAAAGAAAAAAGAGGGCAACTGGAAGGCGCCGAGACCAGGCTTCCGGATCACATACACATTCGAATACAAATACGCACTCGCATAGTAGCTCCCACCACTCTGTCTGTCTGTCTGTCTGTGTGTCTCTCTCTCTCTATATATATATAATGTATATATATAATGCATACTGTATACACGCACACACACATTATATATATATATATATATACATACATACATATATACACATATAGGAACAAACACACAGGTGCACACACATATGTATGTATACACGTATTCAAACGCGCGAACACAGATACA
>NC_068994.1:53319568-53320158 GCF_001194135.2 Octopus bimaculoides | reverse complement strand
AAGTTGCAACTAAAGCAACAAAAAACGTAGAATACAGAAAACACACATACGCATGCGCATACGCCAATGCATGTATCTGGCAGGTACGAGGCGTGATCGAAGATAGTTGCTTATTAAACAGTGAAGATAACATCAGTTGACAGCTTATAATATCAGCGATAGTAACAACAAAGAATGATAATAATAATAATAATAGTAGTAGTAGTAATATAATAATAATGATAAATTTTATTATTATTGCTTTGTTTATTGCTGATAAAAGCTTTTTGTCAAAGAGTAAAAAAAAATAGCTGATAAAAATAATGCTGGAACACATACACACAGACACTCTTGTGGATGTCTGAGTAAATAACGATATCTATTTATCTCTCGAGCTCTCTCTCTATATATGAACACATACGGACACACATACATGCACATGTATAATTAAATGTCTTTAGTTAAATATATTCATGTATTTTTCTTATTAAATATGTATGTATATACATTTATGTGTCTACACATATACACACACATGTTTGTATGTATATATATATATATATATATATATATACATACACACACACAATGAGATATAAAATATTGAGTTT
>NC_068994.1:53314974-53319558 GCF_001194135.2 Octopus bimaculoides | reverse complement strand
TAAATACATACGTCCGTCTGTGTAAATACACAGACAGACACACATACATACATACATACATACATACATACACGATGAGCTTCTTTTCAGTTTCCGTCTGCCAAATCCACTCACAAAGCTTTGTGTGACAGACCGCGGCTCCTTTGCAGTCAGGATTCCTTTCTACTGACCTCAGCTTGATGCGGTTTCCGCCAACTTTATCTCATTAACAGATCGCAGGTTCGCTCGAGGCAAAAAGATATTTCGGAACTTCTGACCATCGGCTTTCAGTTTATTTTTCAACTGAATTACCTGCTCCTGAATTAACGTGTATTTACCTTAGTAAAGGTGGGCCGCTCCGTGGTTACGGTGTTCAGCTCACGCTCCCAAGTTCATGAATTCGATTCCCGGCGGCGCGTTCTTTCCTTGAGCAAGACACTTTAGTGTACTTTGTTACAGTCCAGTTCGCTGGCAACATGAGTAGTACCCGTATTTCAAAGGGGCAGGCTTGTCACATTCCGTGTAGCATTGAATTGCTTTGGGAACTATGTTAAAGGTACGCGTGTCTGTTAAGTTAAGTGACGACTAAAACTCGATGTATTTTAATGAATATTGGGAAGAGAAGGTTTGAGATACCTGTGGACGGGTTTCTTATTTTTTTTCTCACCCAAAATACGTTTTTAAAAGTTGTTCCATATTTGCGTATTGTTTTCATGCGTGAACGCACCTAGTTAGTGTTTTGGACTCACTGACATAAATGCTTGGGTTTCATTCTTGGATTGAACAGCGCATTGTGTCTTTGAGCAAAGTACCTCGTTCCACATTGTTTCTGATTAATCAGTTGAAATAAGTAGAGTGAAGGTAACTATCTCCCTCAAAATGTCACATCCTGGATGTTTCGCAGCGTCTAACCAAGAGGATTTCTATGTATTACATAAGGATCCTTAAAATAATTATCGAAGGCATGGTACGTACTACCAAGTCGCTGGCGAATGACGGTTATGGTTAGGGTTCTGTATTAAAAGGACAATGGAAATCAGATTCGGTAGAACGGGATTGAGATATTTAGCTTTCTTTCTCTTATAGCTTTTTGTGGAAACATCGACATGTACCTGGTAGCCGACTTACCCGTGTTCCATCAAAGGTTGATAGAATAAATTCCATCTAAGTATTGCAGCAAATTCCAATCGATTAGAGCTTTCTCGCTTTCTCATATTAAGTAACTTCTTATATTATTGAAGTTACATTTAAAGAAATCAATGATATTTGTGTTAAAACATTTTTTTTTTTTACAGACAGAAAACATTTCTCTTCAACTATTCGAAGAAATGTATCTCAATTTCTCTCTAAAAATGTTATCGTTTTGGATGAATTCGGATTTTCTCTCCTGTTAAAGATAGCTGAGAAGATCAAATGGAAAATTCAGGGAAGATTGCCAATAAAAGATAATATTTTGGAAGTGGTGTGATAATGGAGAGAGGGCGTTTCGTGAGTCGAACTGTCGGGTCACACATTCTCTACATACAAAGTGTCACTGGCCAATATTACAAGGAACCATTTACAAAAGCTGCTCAGTTTATCAGTTTATCATTCTGGCAAAAGACCAGCAGAGGCGCAGGCATGGCTATGCGGTAAAGTAGCCGACCTGGCAAATATGTGGTTTCGGGTTCAAAACTAGTGTACTGTATATCTATCCAGCAAGGGTCCTGGGAGGAACGGCGACTTTTCAGTGGAACTTAGTCGTCTTAAACTGTGTGGAATTGCATCACGAGGACACACGGAGAGTGAGATAGAAAGAGTGTGCGTCTGACGAAGGAGAGCAATCCTAAACTTCGAACTAACATCAAAATTATATCTTTTATCATTTACTTGTTTTAGTCATTTGACCGCGGCCATACTGGGGCACAGCTTTGAAGTGTTTTAGTCTAACAAATCGACCCAAGATTTTTAAGCCTGGTACTTATTCTTCCGGTCTATTTTGCCGAACCACTAATATATGGAGACGTAAACACACCAATATCGGTTACCAATCGGCGGAGGAAAACATGCACAGATACACAGACACACAAATTTGACGGGCTTTCCGTTTCCGTCTAACAAATCCACTCACAAGGCTTTGATCAGCCAGAGGCTATAGTAGAAGACACTTGCCCAAGGTGCCACGCATAGGTCCGAAACCGGAACCATGAAGAAAGAGAGGATGCAGATCTAGCTTGTGGTTAACTGCCTCGTTTTGCAACTACGTGCTTTCGAATTCAGTATCACAGCACGGCACATTGGGTGTCTTCTACTATAGCCTCAAATAGACCAAAGCTTTGTGAATGAATTTGGTTTAATGTCGTTTACATGTATGCGCGCGCGTGTACTTGATCCCAAGTGTTAACTTATGTTTCTTTTGTTTGCATCCTCGTAACATGGCAGTTTGACATAAGAGAGCGATAGAATAAGTACGAGATTTTAAAAGGATAAATAATGGGTTCGATTTGTGCAGATAAACTCTTCAATGCGTTGCTCCAGCATGGTTGCAGTCAAATGGCTAAAATAAGTAAAAAGATATATGAAAATGCACTCGTGTGTGTCATATGTTCTTTAATGTCCACTAACATAATTGATTTGACCAGAAACCGAGAAGCACAGGAGACTATGATCGATTGGTTCGTTTAAAAACCATTGAAGTCGGTGCCCTAGAATGGCCGCAGCGGAATGACGAATAAGCAAACAATGTAAAGAAAGAATAATATTGATGTTTAACGTAGAGAGAAAGCCAAAAATTTCAACAAACAGCGACTTCAATAGATAAAAGGCGAAATCAACTTCCTGAAAAATGACCGCAAAGCGTAAACTTCGTATCGTATTTTTCGAAGTCAAACTAACAGACGTAGAGTAAACGCTCTCTTTGCAAACACCGCTGCATTTAACATAGAATGTTCGGTCCTCCAAAACCGTCTTGGTGTATCAGGTAGCAAATCATTGTATCATTGTTAATTTTGGTCCGAAGCATTTGAATTGTACGTTAAGTAAAATGCTCAACGTATTTGACTCAACTTTTTGCCGGGGTACATATAATTAGATCAAACCAAGAATATAACTAGAACTTTTTTTATCAACCCTCAAAATGATCGATAGTAAAAATGATGTTGAGAATTTAATTCTTAGCGAACAAGGAAGCCACTACATCGTCCACATTCTGCTAGAAACAGCAGGCAAATTCTCCTCAAATATTCTTCCGTTATAAAAATAAAGGACGATACATTTAAATGATATGATCTTCATAAACACTGAATGTAAGACTAAATGTAAGAGCGGAGGATAACTGCTGCGGCGGTTGACTTTTATCCTTTCGGGCTTCGTAAATGAAGTACCGGTCAAGTACTGAGACTATTTATTCTTCGTTTGTTTCCCCTCACATAATCGGCTACATTAAACTACATTATCTTCTTTTTAAAACGGTGGAGTGTGATTAGATAGATAGCTGGTTGCTATTACTAGCACTCCAGTAGATACTCTTTTGTTCGTTGGCCTGTTTTTTGGTATCAAGCGCGAGATTCGAACCTACGAGGAAATATGTTCAATGACTGTCCCCCAAGAGGTTACGCTGTGGATTTTAGGCGTGTTTAGTTTCTAATTCTACCAGGTCGAACGGCCGTATATAAATTTCTTGTTCGATTCATTGTCAAACATTTCTGGTTGTTGCTGAGTAACATACGGCAATTTTGCAAAAATATTTCTGACTGAAAAGAGCATGCATGCACCCAACAAAGTATTATTTATTTCTTTATTGCCCACAGGGGGCTAAACATAAAGGGGACAAACAAGGACAGACAAATGGATTAAGTCGGTTACATCGACCATAGTACGTAACTGGTACTTATTTAAGCGACCCGGAAAGGATGAAAGGCAAAGTCGACCTCGGCGGAATTTGAACTCAGACAATAACGGCAGACGAAATGCCGCTAAGCATTTTGCCCGGCGTGCTAACGATTCTGTCTGCTCACCGCCTGAAGTATTATTGTTAACCTGAAACTGATGTTAATATAAAAAGAAATGGAATGGTGAAACTACTTTTTCGTTATATAATAGAATGACGACAGGGAACATTTAACGAAATGTTCAACTGCTATTTCTAGCAGATGGAGCGATGGCATGAAAGCATTTTTGGTTGTCAAGAGCATTAGATCTTTGTTAACGAGTGTATAGAAAAGATGGTAACTATCTGTCCGCAATACTGTCTTAGACAATCTGATAGTAACGTTTAATTGAATTAAAATCTACATGATAATCATAGCAAAAAACATTGATTATCAAACTTTACTTTCTAAATAAACAAAATCATTTTGTTTTTCAAAACAAATAGAGTTTTGTAAATAACGTTCAATATCGTAAGTAATTTGATTTACCAGAATATCAGCATTTGTCATTTCCCTTCCTTTGGGGGTTTTCTGTTTTTGTTGCTTTTGCACTAACTTCAAAAACTATTTGGCAGATGATCTGTCCATTTTTCTTTTTGCGTTATATTTAGTAATGGTGTGTGTATATATAGCTTTGCACTTCCTATGAATAAAAAACAGATCGTTTGTTTGCCAAATGATTGGCGTAACACACACA
>NC_068994.1:53313244-53314959 GCF_001194135.2 Octopus bimaculoides | reverse complement strand
CACACACACACACACACACACACACACACACTTTATTTCAAAGAAATGTACTAACACGCACATAAGGATTGCACTGAAAGTAATGCAGAATCATGCATAGCGTTCTTACTTGATGACATAAGTCATTCAGACTGCACCTATCAGTAAAACAACTACAGTAAATCAAATCCTTATTCCTCTTCATTGTTGGCAAATAACAGATTCTAAGCAGAAGCAACCTGTAGTCATTGATTTCTTGAGTAAACCCTTTATGTGCAGCCTATTTTTTTATTAAAAAAAAAACTATAGGTTCGAACAGTACGATCTACGATTTTCTATATCTTGCTATATTCAACAAAGGAATGTCAAAATGATTTCGGCGCTGGTGGTAATTTATCTCCCCACTAACGAAACAAACAAGTTTCTCTCATGGTATCTGCCAAAGTCGACCTCGGAGGAATTTGAACTCAGAACGGGCAGACGTACTGAATGCCTCTAAGTAATTTGCCGGCGTGCTAACGATTCTGTCAGTTCGCCACCTTAGATGCTACTGCTTCTGATTATCTATCTATCTATCTGTCAATCTATCTATCGATCCATCCATCCATCCACGCACGATAACGTACATATTCACTCTCATAGGTTCCGGCAAAGATTCGAAAGTGAGTATCTAATTGTTGTATTTTGTCTTCAGAAAACACATTTACTTTTGAAACAATTATTTGCAGATACTTGCAGATGTCTGCCAAATGGAAAATAAATCTTTGCGTGAGGAAAAAAACAAAAAATACAAAAAACAAAAAAAAAAAACAGTCAAACGTCAAATAGTGACTATAAACAATAAGCATCCATTCTTAATACGTTCCGGCAGAACCGAACGTGAATATGCTAGTCACTGCTGTAATTTTTCTGCGAAAAATAACTTCACCTTTCAGACGACAAACACACAAGCGTCTTAAAACGAATTTTTTCGTTTTCCTATGTGTATACACTCTATTTTCTTTATCATTTTATTTAATTAATCGTATCAACTTTATTTTCCTCAGTTCTTTAAAGAAATTCTGTGAATAATTCTTTTTGTTTCCTACATTAAGGGTTCCCTGCTGAATTATTAATCTGATTATACGTGTACCGCGAGAACATCATTAACCAATGAAAACTTTGTGCTCGCCCACCAGATTGTATTTTTGCAATTTTTGATTCGCCTATTTATTATTTAGTCATTAAAGCACCGGGAAGACGCGTCAACTTGCACCAAAACTACAGTTAATGGTTTTATTTTGATATTAATAACACTAATACATCTCGAGTACTTTTTTCTCTTGCTCGTTACCACATGCAATGCACACAGGCGCTGACACACACAGAGAATGTGACAAGCAGAATCAATTATTAATAATGTTGATTTGAAGCTATTGTAACAATCCACTTAATAAAGGATCGAATCTAAGACGGAAGAGTGAATCTTCTGTCTCTAGAGCTATATTTGCGCCTACCATGTAAATATATGTATATCTTTTTGCTAATTCCAGTTATAAGACTGTGGCCATGCTGAAGCAACGCCTTCAAGAATTTTAGACGAATGAATTGACCTCAGTATTTTTACCTTAAAGCTTGTTACTTATTCTGTTCTTTTTGATAAAATGCTATGCTACAGGGACGTAAAACCAGTTGTCAAGCAGTAGTGCAGAACAAACAAAGAATCACAAATATATATATATATATATATATATATA
>NC_068994.1:53299337-53312630 GCF_001194135.2 Octopus bimaculoides | reverse complement strand
AAGTACACTAATTACAATATACAATAAAATAGCAAATAAGTACACATTTCACTTCACAACAGACACACTGTTGCAATGTCTTCTATTGAGCAGAATCTTTCTAAGCAGTCTAGGCGTGAATAACTCAACATTTATTTTTATTATATTATACGATGGCGAAGATTAATACTATGTTCTGATATCGATTGGTGATTTTGTTTATACGATTGAGGTTTACCTAGAAGTCGAAGAAATTGCTGAGTGTCAAGTTAAGTACCTCATTTCGTCTCTTGCTGCGGACTATTTCGCTTTGTATGTTCTACTTTCACTTTCTTTAGTGCTGGTGTTGGGGAATACAAAGGAAGAGAGAGAGAGATAGAGAGAGAGAGAGAGAGAGAGAAAGAGAGAGAGAGAGAAGGGGAAAGAGAATAGGAGGTGGTGTTCGATAATTTATGTACGTATCGGGAATATATTTGGGTGGTTATGGTGGTGATGGGGGCGATCAATACAATCGTTTATAATGGCCTCCTCTCATTAGTTTGCGTCCGTTGTGATAATACGAGAAATCATTAATTGGTGTCTAGATTGAAAAACTGGTAAGATATGTAGATATCTGTAAGGTAATTTCTTTGAGCTTACGCACACACATATATGCATACATACACATTACATTGAAAGCGCATTTATGCACCCCTATCATATGTATGTGTGTGTTTGCGTACGTGTGTGTTTACGCACATTAAATGAGGTAGGACAGTTTTAGTTAACCTAAGCGAGATATTTAAATCACTGAAAGTGCACAATGATTCAGCAGGTTGCCGGTGCTATGTTTACATCCCCCACATACACAGACGTATCTAGTGACCCAGTTAATGATAGTCTTGATATAGTGTATTGATGGTTGTATATTTTGGCGATATTGACCAATATAAATACGATATATTCCTTTGTTTGCCAAGGAAAAGGCAAACACTTTTCAAGTAGCAGGTGTCGTGAATCTCATCAACAGCAGTATGTCACTCGCAAAGTATTTTATTTCCTTTCGGCTGGTTGGAAGATTTTGTCGATATCGGCTGAATTGTGAACACCCAACGCAAAGGGACGTAACTATATACCGCAAGGCATTTTTGTTCGACGTCTTTTTTCCCCGATTCTTTCCATAGAATGATCTTAGAAAAATCGAAAATATTAGCCGCCGAGTACAGATTGTTTGCCAACATAACATGGCAGCACAGGAACAATTATTCTGTGCTGATGAAGGGAAATAACCCGGGAATCACGATACACAGATGTTATTTTGAGATGAGTGGTGGTATAGATTCTCTTGTTTGAAAATATAAGGACACAGATCGTGTCGTATAGCCGACTGGAGACAATGTCTCCTGGGGCTAAATTACAACAACATTCGTCCTAAACTAGGACTGCCATGTTATGTTGGCAAACAATCTTTACTCCAAAGTACTGCTGCTGAATATCTCTCGTAAGATTTACATATAGTAATTTTCTAATTAGTCGCCGAGTTTGGATTGTGCAATTAGCGCCTGCAAAAAATTACTGTTTAGCTCCAACTTAGTCCTGCTTGAAGCAAAATCTCTGATCAAAGTATTCTAAAACATTTTATTTTCAGATATAGTGTTTGTAGGAGAGCTACACTCTGCAATGCTTCTTTCTTGTTGAAGTTATCATTATCTGCTCTTAATTCTAGCTGCATTCTTATGAAACAAACTGGTTTCGCCTATGGCTGTTCATCTTATTTTAAGCATACTATATTAAGGCTTACATTAGTAGAGGTGTTCATATTTTTGCAGACACGAGACTGTAATTTTGGGGTTTCTGAATCCATTAGCTAAATTATTTCGAGTAATCGTATATTATCTTCATTGGCAAGGGGTATCGAAATCGCCGTTCTCTTTCATTTCATAATCTTAGAAATTTTTATAAAGTATTTTCTTATGTCGTTTTTGTATTTCGTTTGCAAGATTCTTTATGTGAATTCGCGTGTTAAAGCATATTCTATTGATTCTGGGGAGAGTCATTCTCTTTTAGTGCCTTATTACTTAACACACTCACCAGTTTGATTTCCACTCATTTATTTATTTATGTTTTCTAAAATTTTCATTGCGTCTTGCAACCTCTTCAATAGTCGTTGACACTGTGCCGTTCAGAGTCAACGACTATTGAATTAGTTGCAAGACGCAACGAAAATTTTAGAAAAATAAATAATCGAAGCCGCGAGTCTTAAATAATAAGGAACTAAAAGAGAATGACTCTCCCCAGACACAAAATATTTTCTTATTGTTATAAAATATTTTCCCATTATCTTTAAATCTAAAACATTATTTCATTGCACTTAGCTTTCATAGCCAAGATCTTGGGTGGTTGACTTAGACTTTTGTCAGAATTGACATCACCACATGCACCTGGGTTCCTAAAGCAGAGTGCAATCTTTTGAAACCGTCCAGACCTGATCTCCACTAGAATGGGAAGTGCTCCAAAGACGTCATGGTGACTATTCCATAACGGAAAAATAATTAAATAAAAATAAAACCAACCAAATATATGTTATGTTAAACACAATGAGTAGTTTATAAATAGTCAGTCCTTATCGATTTTATGAAAGATTTTGCTGTCTATTTTTAGTTATGAGAAACAGAAGAAAATAACTCCAAATATTATTCAAAGAAAATGTAAGTAAAAGTTGTGCTTCACACTGTACCGCAGATATGGCGCAAGATTTTGAGGTGTCGGATATTTAGTTAGCAAACACAACTGTTTTTAATGCACCATCTATCTATCTATCTATCTAATCATATCAAATCATATCATATATGTACGTACACACACAAACATTGTTTGCAGAAGATGGTGATATGTTATAACACAGTTATTGCTTAATTGATGGTGCAATAGAGTAAAATATCTTGAAAAATCGCTACTGTAATTAATTAACCAATTAACGTGAACGATTTTCTTCAAAAAGATTTATAATAATTAACACACGTTATCACAAATTTTGGTAGAAAGTGTAATCGATTATATCACCTCCAATACTTCATCGTAACTTATTTCATTTTTGATCTTGCCCTGATGCAAATTGAATTCAATATTTAAAGGAACGTAAATGGGAGGCGTTGAACCCCATGATTAATCGATTCTGCTATTCTAGGATCCGAACAAGAGGAATTATCATAACAAATGTTGTGCTTCCTTTGTTTTCTCTGGTAATTATCCAGAGAGAAATATGTCGAGAGAAATATGGAGAGATTACATCCGGTCGCTTGCTTTAAAAAGAATAACAACCAAGTTAGCCTAAATAACATCCTGGCGTCTTATCCATTTTGTTAGTATATTTCTGTTGAATGACATTGTCAGTTGATTCTGAATATAATGAAGGACTTAGTAAAATAGTTTTGTCATTATTAAACTAGTGTTTGAAACAGAAATGCACATGAAATTTTGATGGATGGTTGTAATTTAGAACATTTTAAAACAGATAAGTTTTATCATAGAAGCAAAAGTGGTCTGAGGAAGGTTGGTATGAAAAGAATTAAAACAAGGGAGATACATTGAAAACATGTAGCACTATATACACTATATCTGAATAAAATTCTGGATGACCACAACTGCAATACCTTCGATTAGGGATCGATCAAAACTAAAATGATACTAAGCGACAATATCAGGACTTTTGAGGAAGTCAAGAAAACGATAATTTCAGAGAGTTCAAATAAAAAGTAACCTCTAAATGATATGGATTCTCACACGCAATGGTAATATCTTAATAGGACATGAAGCCAATAATTATGAGAAAAGTCGTTACGTCGATACCATCAGCCGCAGTACGGGTACATTATATTATCGATCCCGAAAGTATGAAAGGCAAAATTAACGAGGCGCGAAATGAACCTAGAACATTGTGTCTCACACGATCGATTAAAAGTTATTAGTATTTTAATGAACTGTATATTTTAATTTAAAGCAGGAGATCATTACAGTGAACTTTCAGATTTTCTTTTGATGTTCGCATCCACATTCACGTATACTCGGCGCTTTCACTAAGATCCGATCGTTGGTGTTGCGTAACATTTGTCATGCTGCATTGCTTTAGAAACATGTGAGCATACCCCCATAAGTTTGATCACGACAATTATTGTGAATCGTTCTCGGCAAATTTATATCTCAGCTCAAACTGGTCATTAATGGCGATGTTTGCTAGCAAACCACAGAATCTATATAAAAAAAAGGCTGCCTTGATATCTACAGCATATTGATTTTAGTTTTGATTAGATACAAATTATTTGCAAACAGGGCAACGTTTGATGCGTTCGCCATTCTAATCCACCGCATAAAAATAAAAATAATTTACTTAATATTAACCAACAAGTTAACCAATGAAAATGAAAAGAAAAATATTCACTATATATGCGGTTAATATTTGAACGTATCTTACGGAACTAAGTTTTATAGCCATCAATAACCGAAACAAATTATGTAGCTTTGTATCTGAGTCAGTGAAAATATTTCTCTCTATATATTTATGCGCACCCAGTATTTGAATTTAAAAGTATCTATTAAAACTTCCATTAACGAGAAATAATTATGTTGCTATGTACCTTTGTGTTTGGGAAAACATTTTTCTACATTTCTTGTTAGTATCTGAATGTATTTTGTACTGTGAACATCTTTATTGGTTCAAATATCTGAAAGAAATAATGTTGTGGTCGGGGTCGGCAGTAGATAGAGGCAACTGCAAGAACCACATTGGGTGCCACGCACTTAGGGGTATATAAAGTCTAATGTATGGGAACATTAAAAATAATGACATTTAGATAACATAATGTGAAAATGTTTTGAACGAAGTTAATCTTCCTTTAAAATGTTAGGTAAGTGAACGTGTTACCATAAATAGAGACTGAGTCGTTTGGTTCGGGCATAAGGAAATACATTCAGTTTCCAGCAAGAATGTGTATAGTAAAGAAGAATGTATTAGTTTGGTGTTACTTTCAAGACCTTCGGTTCATTAAAGGCCATGACCGCCTTTAAAGAATCGAACCTACAGTGGTTATCAAGAAGTAGAGTTAGTTGTGAGATGAATGAAATCAAAGAAGCTGTATCTTTGATTGTAACCTATGAGGTCAAATGAATTGAACTGCTAATTTATTAGTAAACAAAGAATTGAGAATGCTGGCCCTACCTGTTTAACAGAATATGAGAAAATTTGACTGTGGACGGAGCATTCTTATTTCAATATTGTCGCAGTAGATCTGGTCACTTGTCTCGGTTAAATATAGTGTGCATTCTAATTAGCAAGGGCAATTGTACGCTCAAATCGAAACATCACTGCTGCACTTGCAATGTTATTGAAAATTCAATAACGACACTTTAACGAATTCTAGCAATTTTGCAAGGAAAGTTGAAAATTTCCTCCCAAGAAATATCTATTACTATGCTTCAAGACGCTGACCGGATGAATCGGTAACGGAAACTGATTATATTACGGACGGGTCTACATCCTTTTTTAACAAACAATAGATTTCCTAAAGTTGCAAATATACATAGATTCTTTGTTACAATGATGTATGAGAACGTTTAAAATGGTGAAAACTTTCTGAGAAGGTGACTTATTTCGTCAGAGAGCACCAATAAAATTTATTGTTTCGTCGCAAAGTTTTTGGATTCTCAAACCAGTCAATTTGGTAAAATCTGGAATTAATGACTAGAAGCATGCTCATGAATATTTGTAGCCACATGAAAATTAAGTACATCATCTGGAATGTTTTAAGAAGTGACTTGAGACATCTCTGCGATTTCTAACTAATAAAACTATTGATAAGGAGATGCAGTCACGTGTGGAAAACGAACGGAGAGTGTTGGTGTAAAGTTCTGGAACATTTAATGAGCATTAATCTGTATTTAACGGAACAAAATTTGGCTTTCAGAGGAATTTCAGACACATTATCTGCACCGCACAATAGAAATGTTTTAGGTCTTGTTGAAACAAATATAAAATTGGATTTGACAATGGACGAACATTAACGTCCGGTTGTTTCTAAAGAAGCTCACATTCAATATAGAAAAAAAGTGTTCCGACTGAAAGCATCTGTTTGTTGGAAAATGCTGTTTGGGAAAATCTCTTAAACCGGGTTAAAAAGCTAAATATTTCGTCTTCATCTTAGAGTGACCTCTGATCTATGTTCTGCGGAAGATGTTTCAGCTACAATCTATTTTAAAATGCAGAAGACATAAAAATAAATTACTTTTAATGATGTATAAATCAGTTATAGATACTATAGGTAAACAATTATAGGAAAGAAAAGGGCGCAAAAGCCAAACCCTCTAGATTTCACAAGTTAACAAATGATTCAAAAGCATACAGAAAATGTGCATTAGCCGAAACGATGTTAAGTGAAAATGTAACCGTAAAGCCTTTACTTTACGATCATCCTGTTTTTATTTACCTAACTTGACCAGCATCACAACAATGGCTGTAGAAAATATGCGTAGTTTTCCTTTTATGTTTCATTGCACGTGTGCATGTTTCGCGTATGTGTTTGTGTATGCCAGAGAGAGAGAGAGAGAGAGAGAGTGTGAGAGAGAGAGAGAGAGTGAGAGAGAGAGAGAGAGTAGACTTGCACATGGATGTAGCGTCAAAAGATTGCGATAATAGTCCAAATATGACCATCAACACTAAAATACTGCATACTGAAGCAAAAGAGACACTGAAAAGTAAATTCGCGCGATCATTTATATGCCTCGAAGATGTCATAGCTTGATCTCAATGGTGACAAAGGTGGTGCAGCCCATGTTTTGGTACCGTTTTCGTTTTCTGTCTAAATATTTTTTTAGTAACGTGGATTGAGGAACAAATGCCAAATTTCTTCATGGAAAAAAACATTGCTGTGAGGACAGATCAGAATGTCATAAAGGTATTACTTATGAAACAAAAGAAATTTGTGAAGTTCGTAACGAATTTTCGGAAATGTTACCTCTGGTTTGCAATATGAAATAAAATAGAGTTTTGAGTTTCTTCTATGTTAGAATTATACTTACGTCTTTTATGAACTGAAGGATTCAACAAGACCAGAGCTTAACCTTTTTTCCATCGCATATAAGTGACCGAGATTACAACATCCTCCCCACCCCCACTCCGTTCCCTGAACGAGACGCAGTGCCATCGCAGCTGAACTTGCTGGAACTCTTAAGTGGACTGGAGTAATGTGAAATAAAAGGTAAGGTTTTGCTTAGGGCACACAACGCAACGCCCGGTTCGGGGAAACGAAACAACGTTCGTAAGAACATACAACACCTCAACCACTTGGTCACCTACCTTTGCACTTTTGTATTAGAAACTGAAAAATTATAGTTTGTCTAGTACTGATGCTGATTGTCTGGCTTAGTTTTAGAAGAAATGCTGACAGGGAACCAATCCAGATGGCCTCTGTAGAATTGTCTAGCGTAATTTCATTAAAGAATATAACGCTACTAATTGCTTAATTGATTATCTTGCAAATGGATATGAAAAAGCATTAGCAACGGTAAACGAATTAGCTACACAGTTATATGTAAGGCCCATCTTTTGAAATATAAGAAAACCGCGAATAAAAACAAAGCACTTTGAAGATGAGTGCATTGAAACTGTTCCAAGTATAGAGGACCCAGGAAGAAATTGTTCAGTGTAATGCACAACATTGTTTTAGAGCGACATTTCAACATTTTCCAAGTCTCTCTAACATGGCGGTTTTTATATTACATACAAGATTTGTTAAACTGAGATTAACATGCTGTGGTGCTAAGAAAATAGTGATATCCACGCATGTGATCTATTAACGTATGAAAATCTCTAACCTACATGGTCTGGGAAATAAACCTCCAGCATTTTAGAAGTTCAGCCATGTGAAATATGAGAAGCATTTCTGCCTTACTTTGTTGATATTGCATACGAATGATATTTCCTTGAGATGTAAAGCTTCCGATATAAGCTATTAGATTCATCAACAATAATATGTTACAGGAAGTCATGCTGAATACTAAGGTTGCATTAGGAATAATACTTATGATGCTTATAACCATGGTTATGGAAGAGAGAGAGAGAGAAAGAGAGAATAGATTGATGCTTGTAACGGCGTATTTACGTTTATCCATGTCCCAGCACAGAATTTATATTCGTTGGTCATTTTGTTGTTTTGCTCTTTTATTCTTGCTTTAGTCATTGAACGGCGGCCAATACTGGGACGTCACATTGAAAGATTAGTCAAACAAATCGACCATAGTACTGATATTTTTTAAAGCCTGGTACCCATTCTACCGGTTTTTTTTTTATTAAACCGCTGATGTCACGGGTCATAAAACTAACCAGCACCAATTAACATGTGGTGGCTGTGGGCAAACACTAAGACACGCAAACTCACACATTCATACACATGTACATGTTTATATTGAGAGCAATAAAATACCTATTAGACTTATAAGGAACAAGTACAAAGGTGAATTTGTACAACTGTGTACTTTGTATTATATATATATATATATATATATATATATATATATGTCTGTGTGTGCTTGTGTCTACTCTGTTTGCTTGACAACTGGTGTTGAGTATTTTCTGTCTCTGTAAATAGCGGTTCGGCAGAAAAGACCGATAAAACAAGTTTAGAAAGACGTAAGTACTTCAAGGCGGTGCTTCAGCATAGCCTCAGTCCAATAACTGAAACAAGTAAAAGATAAAAGAAATACGATATGAAATCAGTATCTGAATATATTTTTTCTTCTTTCTTAGCTTTTATAGCCATAATATTTTAAACTGTTTCGTATGTAGATATGCGTGTTTTCAGCCATTTGTTCATCTACAATTCATTTCGCTTCATGAGTAACTGGGTTCTTTAATCATAAACGTCTGTAAGCAAATTGTATTTCAATTTCCGTATAATTGATTTAATTTTCCGTATAAGTGATTCAATTTTTGTCCCCCCCATGTTTTTTGTTTTTGTATTTACGATCAGTCTATATTCAAACAATGAGAACGTAAAAATTTCGAAAAACAAAACAATATTTTCCGTAGTAATAACCATCGATAAACAAAATTGTATTCCTTGCTTTAATAGTTTCCGAGAAAATCAGATCTGACAATCAAACGGTTTATCAAGCGAACGAACTAAAATAAAAACTGAAGTACTTAATTGTTTTGCTGTTGAATCAATTTGACGGAGAAAGACTGAGGTTTTGTGGTACAACATTTAAGGGCGGCGTAGACGGAAGCGTAAGGAGACATATATTAGATATAATGACTACTAAAAATGTCACAAGATAAAAAATTATAAATACCTGTAAGTGATGGGCACGTGAGGTTATATTTCCCCTTTGCTAACTCTAATCTTTGAAGGTTTACTGGAACAAGTATGATACTTATTTCATCGAGTCATTTTTGCCAAACGACTAAGTTACGGGGGCCGTAAGCAAATCAACAACAGTTATCAAGCAGCCGGAAGGACACACGCAAACGTAAGGACGCCCGCATACACGCACCTATATATAAATATATACGCACACACAGCAGTCTTCCACAGAGTTTTCGTCTACCAAATTCACTCACAAGCGTTGGTCGGCCTGGAGTTATAGAAGACAGTTGCCCAAGATTCTGCTCTGAACTCGAAACCGCATGAGATGGAATAAGCTATATACTCTCTGCAATCCAGAAAAGCTACCCAAACCTCCTTTAAATGACATCTTTGCTATTTTAAAAGAGGAGATACTCGGCTAACATAATTTTAGATACACTGTATGGCAGACAGCTAACAGAAATGTTAGCATGCCGGGCAAAATGCTTAGCGGTATTTCGTTTGTCTTTACGTTCCGAGTTCAAATTCTGCCGAGGTCGACTCACAGATTCGCAGCGACACATTTTTGAAATGCAACCCCAACATCCACAGCATCGCACAAACCGATTGGTTGTCTGTAGCTTGCATGAAGAAATGCAGAGATGAACAATTTGGTTCAGAGAACAAAGTTCTTCTACAAATCAACGTAGAACACGTTGAGTGTATTGATGCATATTGTAATACAGTAGATACATAGGAACGCATATATGTACAGTAGATACATTGGAATTTCACTTAATATCTCTTAAAGTTACACACAAAAATAAAAAGAAATATCGCAGATAGCTCACTCACTCACACTCTCTCTCTCTCTCACACACACACACACACACACACACCAATCTTTTCTACTCTAGGCACAAGGCCCGAAATTTTCGGGGAGTGGGGGCCAGTCGGTTACATCGACCCCAGTGCACAACTGGTACCTAATTTATCGACCCCGAAAGGATGAGAGGCAAAGTCGACCTCGGCAGAATTTGAATTCAGAACGTAAAGACAGACGAAATACCGCAAAGCAATGTGAAATGAAGTATTTTGTTCAAGAGCACAACGTACTGCCCTGTCCGGGGGTCAAAATCACGATCACATGATTGTCAGTGCAACACTAACCATCGGTTCACGCACCCCCACTAACCAGGATCTAATTACGAATAGATATCCGCGAATAATTGTGAAATATTCTCATGAAAATCTGCTACTGAATGCTAAAGAAATGCCGGACATACTTGTTCAGATCGTAGAAAAGAAATCTAGTATCGTTGATATGGACAACCCAACGGTTGAGTACATCCGATTTAGGATCATTGAAAAACAATAGAAACTTCTTTATCGTATACCTATTTCAGTCATTAAAATGCTGCCATACTGCTGAACCACCTGGAGGAATTTTAGCCAAACTAATCATCCCTAGTGTTTGTTTCATTTTTTAAAGCCTGATACTTATTCTGTTGGTTTTTTTCGCCGAACCGCTAAGTTACAGAGGAAGTAAACACAACAACGGTTGTCAAGCGGTGGTGGAGGACAAACATACATAAATACACGCGTGTATATATGACAGGTTTCTTATAGTTTTTAGAGTACAATACACATGTTCAAGGTGGGACAGCACTCGGAACAATGTAGTTGGGAAGCAAAACTCTTACCACACAACAAGCCTGTATCTTCGCAACCCAAGCTATAAACTTCAATCTGTACTTGGAATAATCTGAGCCTTTGCTTATGTTACTAAGATGTAATCTGCAAATTTAGTGTGCAAGATGAATATACAAGACTATACTATTCTCATATTGAATATGTTACGCTTTACAAACGTTTTTATTTAAATTCCAATTCAGTACTTTGATTTATTAGTTACAAACCATTCCAGCCTTCATAGGAATAATTCAAAGAACTGACGAAAATTGAGAGGCATACAGTCGAGTAATATACGCATAGAGATACACACAGAACACACACACACACAAATATACATCACATTTTTCTCTGAAGTTATGGCAAGATTTAATCACTTGAACAGTATTAAAAGTATAAATACTAATCAAATCACGCACGATATATATACACCTACCCATGTATACATACCTTCATGCACACTCGCACAAATATACTATTCACGTATATTCATGTATAAATACATACATACCTATCGTAAACATATATATATATATATGCGTATACATATATAAACACACACAAATACAGACACGCACATTATATATATATATATATATATATGTATATATATACATACACAGACACATACGCACACACACACGCACATTATATGTATATAACACAAAGAAACAAATATATACATACACAATCTCATACATATATCTCTCCAGCCATCCATCCATACACACATAAGTCTATGTATATATATATATACACACATATATATAAACATATACACAAACATATATATACACACACATATACACACATATATATACACACATCCATATACACACATATATATATATATACGCATATACATATACACATATATACACACACATGTATATATATATATACACGCATATACATATATATATATGCACACATATAAACATATATATATATGCACATATATATACACTCACTTATAAATACACATATATACATATATATATACACATGTATATATACACGCATACACACACAAACACACCTTCATCTACGCACATGTACATACCTACAGAAACATGTACACACAAAATGAACTTAATGTAACGTAATTGCCGTATTCACTCATCTGTTTAATTTGTTTTCTCAAAATGAATTTTAAAATGGCGTATATATAACATCACGTTGTTTCTAGTCCAGCATTTCTATATAGTTTCTCTTCGTTTACACAAATAGGCTGACACGTAATGGACCAAGATAGGTTTCTCTAGGGAAAGCGCACGCCACAAAGCCTAACTAGATACACACAAGAATGAGATGATCATGTCTGGGACGACTCGTATCACAGGTCCATTGAATCGGGATTACTCGAGCCTAAAACAGCACAACAAAAGAACAAGCAGACAAATAAAATGAAATGTTACTGCATGTAATTCACTAAGGGCTGCTATTATACTTGTCAAACATTTTGGTTATTTTCCTTCATAATTAAAGGCGGTGAGCTGGTAGGATTCTAAGCACGCCGGGCGAAATTCTAAGCGGTATTTCGCCTGTCGCTACCGTCTGAGTTCAATATCTTGCCGAGGTCGACTTTGCCTTTCATCCTCGGAGATCGATAAATTAAATACCAGTTGCTGGGGTCTATCTAACTGACTGACCCCCTCCCCGAAAATTTCGGGACTTGTGCCTTGAGTAGAAAAGAATATTTTACATTTGATTAAGGTGGCGAGCTGACAGAAACGTTAGCACGCCGGGCGAAATGCTTTGCGGTATTTTGTTTCTTTACGTTCTGAGTTCAAATATATATAAAATAATAATAATAAATATCTACATACTTCGAATCAGCAGAGATTACCGAGCAGAAAGGCTGGCATTTTCTTGAATGGCAATGCAGGAAACGGAACTCTCTGCCGTTGAATCAGTGCAACTTCTGCAATTTACTAATAGTTGTTTCTACTCTAGGCAGAAGGGCTTGAAAATTTCGCGGGAAGTGGGTTAGTCAATTATATCTACCCCAGTGCGTAACTGGTACTCATTTCATCGACCCCGAAAGGATGAAAGGCAAAGTCGACCACGACGGAATTTGAACTCAGAACGTAACGGCAGATGAAATACCGCTAAGCATTTCGGCCGGCATGCTAACGATTCTGCCAGCTCGCCGCCTTAAGCAGTTTACTTATCATAATGAATTCACACACGCGCGCGCGCACACCTATATACATGTTTTGAGTTCTATTTTCCTGTTTGATATACCAAAGACACATACATAACCAATATATATATATATATATATATATATATATATATATATATA
>NC_068994.1:53290317-53297584 GCF_001194135.2 Octopus bimaculoides | reverse complement strand
ACACACGTCGGCAGTACACACACGCTCACATTAACAGCCGTCAACACGTGTACATACACCTGATATGCAAACACAGGCAGACACATCCAAACACAAGCATGCATATCTCATACACAAGCTCATATATACAGACACACACATATATATACAATCCACACTAATATACATAAACATTAATACACATACACAGTTTACCTTCAGCTCACAGTATCACTATACACACATGCTTTACCATTCCCCAACACATGACTGTTCATACACACACATAACAGAAATATCATTATTGAAAATAACACCTGCTCTTAATGAGCCGGTGAATTAGTGATCTGTCAGTTTATTTCACCAGTCACTGGTGTATGTTTACACTGTAATTCAATCTCTGAAGGTGACGATGATATGATCGCTGATGTTTAGCTTTAGATTCAGTCTTTTCTACGAGTAGAAATTAATAAAGACGGTACAGCCTTGACCATCCCGTTTTTTACTTCGTAATCCAGATTTCATTATTCAATATGTTCTCAAATTTACGATTTTGTCAAAGCTGTCGTGACGTTGGGTTTTGTGGCACGTTTTTAGCTGTTATTTCTAGCATATCTGGTGATCATGTAAATCATTGATTCTCAACCGGGGTCCATATGACCCTTGGGGTTCCATATGATCCTTGGGGTTCCATATGACCCTTGGGAGTCACGGCCCTTAGGGGTCTATATAAGATTGTTAAAATTTACCTAAAATAACTTGGTTACAAAATATTTTAATTTTCTATACACTTCTTAATATTTAATTCGAAAAATTTATGATGTTTTTGAACACCGGGGCCCATCTAAGTAAAAGAGGAAGAAAAAGATTCCACAGGTAAAAAATGGTTGAGAAACGTCGATGTAAACGGTGATCCTTCATTGGCTTGTTGTGAGCGTGTATTGTTTAACCCTAGGTCAGTCCTGATCCAGCCGGGGTGACAACAATAACCAGCCGTTTTTTTTGTACATTTATTTCTTTAACTTTTAGTCAGGAAGAAAGACAGTTCTCATGGTGGCTTTACAGGGCCTCTCAGATTGGTAAGAAGGAGTGGGGAATGAAGGTATTCTCAACTCAAGAGATCTGGCACCAACAAAGTGGAATCCTTTAAGATATCCAAAATGTTACGTGGATGTGTGAAACGGAGCCGTATTAAGTGCAACACTTAAAGAAACTGTGAAGACAGGGCATATAGAATCGAAACAGATACGTTATAAGGCATCAGGCCAAGTCTCACAGATGGCGCCAATCCACTGCCCCGTAATGGACCATTAAACCAGAAAAGGCAAAATTTAACCTCAAAGTGCAGCGAATCGAAACAAATATCGCAAGGCATTTTATCCGATACTCTAACGACTGCACCAATTTGCCGCTTGTTTGATTTTTAATCGCAGTCATGGTATATCTAAGATATTATACGATTTCTCCTTTACATTTTTACACGGTATGGCAGTATGATATGAGGGATAGTTGGATGTTTGTTCTAGTAATTGGTCGGCCGTGTATATGTTTCTCACGCAAGCAACCGTACAAATGAACAACCAGGCCAAAATGTGCTGCATAGATAATGATGTCTTACAGCGAAACTACAGCTATGCTACTGCCATAACTCTAGAGCTAACATGTTTTGTTCATAATCACGTAACTCCAGATTCGATCCTACAAAAGAATCTATTACTCTGGCTCAGTGATGCACCATGTGATCCAAGCGTACTGACAATGGTCCGTATCAAAGTATATGTGTCTCGCAACCAGTTTCATAAACCAGCGAGTTTGTTATTATTGTTACAAGAATCAGTCAAAAGTTAAAAACGAAAGTAAATTCACAAAAGCATCGAAATAGCGGCGAGCTACCAGAAATGTTAGCGAGACAAAAACACTCAGTGCATTTCGTCAGTCTACGTTCTGGGTTCAAATTCTGTCGAGATCGACATTTTCTTTTATTCTTTCGGGTCGATAAAATAGCCAAGTGAACGCTGATGTTTAACACCAGTCCCTAAAATTGAAACAGTTATATAAATAAATGTTTAATTTTGCAATTTAAAATATAAATGCTACAAAAAATAGAAATATTCTCGGTGGCTGATGAAATTTTCTTCGTAAATTTTGTTTATCACCTGAAAAAGGTTGCACCCAACTGATGTAGCCTATACCTTGCTAGTAGAATTTGATGGAAATCAGCCCTGTATCTGTGTCTTTACCGGATCTTAATTTGTGAAGGATGCAGACATCAAAGAGAAAATCAACAGACTAGATACTTTTGAGAAATGTCGCATGTCTCTTGGGATAATTGTTCTGCACCGAGTTATATACACCTCTTGTCATTATCGTCTTTCCAATTGGAAAATGTAGCGAACCGACAATCGAGCCGTAAGTCAACTGGACTGAAACATCTATGTAATGATGCTGAAGTTTCACCAGAATTGAAATAAAACTAAACAAATAACCTGAATTTAAGTTGTTTTGCATGACAATTGTTGTATAATCTCAGATCATCCCCGATCCAGAAGGACCATGATTATTGCATAATCGTATTTTATTCAAACAAAGGATATAAAACATTACTCAATGTGTCATTCATTTTTTAAAACGTTAGGCTTTTATTTCGGGAGGTTTTAACTTATTTCTGGCGGGTCAGACGGCTATGTAAAAGATCCCTCGTTACCTTGAGAGGTTTCTTCGTTAACTCAGAGTTCGTAAAAGATTCATAAGATCCTGTAACAATGTCCGGTATACATAAGATTAATTAGGTGATGTATTTATAGGTTTGTACTTACGTGTAGTGTAGTCTCTCTTAAGTCAGTATATCGTTCAGAGAAGTCTCATCGAAATTTCTGAAAACAAATTCTCCATTGGGAAGCAGAGAAAAGATTTTTCTTCGTTTTCAGCTCACGAGAAATAGACACTCTGTCCACACTCTAATGAACTCATGTTACAGTTTCCTTCAAGAGGAAGCGTATTGTAATATCACAAGCTCTCCCACGAACCGCGTGACGAATACAAACGTTACTTTGCTAATCACAGTCGGTAAAATGTCTCTTAAATGTATTTGTCACTTGTGTGCTCCTGGTGGAAGAGATACGACATACACAAGAAAATTATTACGAGGGAAGCAGATATTTGGCGGCAATGATTTGCGGGTTTGATTTGAATAATGGGTTCGAGTGTTTCTAACGGGTCCGTAACCTCGATTGTGGAGTTACTCCGTTGGATAAAACGTACCGTACCAACTCCCATGTCATCTTCAATTTTTTATTTTCATGTATGCGTTTGTGCATGAATATGCATAAAATGGACATGCATACAGAGGAGAATAAAATTGATACTTGTATGTATAACGCAAACTAATATATAAGAGTTAAGAGAATGGAGTAGATAATATCCGGGTTACATATGTTACGGGAAAAAAATCTACAACCTTCCGCCTCAAACCACTATTGTTACTGAAGCTAACTTTCTTCCTACAGCTCGTTCCTTGGATCTTACTTTGAGATATATATATGTATATATATATATATATATATAACAAAAACGCAATAGAGGGCATTAAAACGTTCGGACAGATAGACGATGCAAAGGTGGACAAAAGAAAGAACAATTAGAAGGACAAGCAAAAAAGATGGGTCATTTTTGGCTTTCTTTCATCAGTCAAGTCCCAGGACCGGTTGTCAAGCAGTGAGGTGGGGGATAAATGCGAAGGCAAAAACCACACACAAACACACGCAATCACTATTTCCACCATATACATATGACATGCATTCACATTCGTATTACATGTATACACACACACATATGCATGCATGCG
This sequence comes from Octopus bimaculoides, assembly GCF_001194135.2. Classification (NCBI taxonomy): domain Eukaryota; kingdom Metazoa; phylum Mollusca; class Cephalopoda; order Octopoda; family Octopodidae; genus Octopus; species Octopus bimaculoides. The sequence continues at coordinate 53,293,761 of NC_068994.1, read as the reverse complement.
CTCACATACACGTATATACACGTATACATAGATACATATAATCATACATAATCAAACAGATATATATATATGCGCGTGTGTGTGCATGATCATACACATACATGCAAGCAAATTATGATACATGCATTCACACATATAAAATTGATATCAAAAAATATATTAGCATTTCATATTATAGAATATCAATATGTCAGCTGTCTCTTTCTTAGTCATCAATTGTAAATCAAAGCGTACACCTGGAAGTTAAAACTCGTCCATTCACACACATACACTACATACATACATACATACACCACATACATACATACATACATACATACATACATAAATCTGTCGTCGATTTCGTCAATCAATAATCCACTTGTTCTTTGAACTACACAAATTACTCGTTAAATGATCGAATATATATGTGGCTGAGAATTCCAGAAACACGTGTTACCTTAGTATAATCTTCATGTAGAATTTCTTGCACGTAACGTGGTGTGTTCGCTAGTTAGTTTAGATTAAGTCTCCGTCTACGCGATTTCACTCACATGTATTGGAATACAAGAAACTTATCCACGTTTCCCGAAGGGGGATAGAAAACGCAGCCCTTGGGCGAACGGCTTTAACAACCCAACAATTATCACTATTATTATTATTATTATTATTATTATTATTATTATTATTATCATTGTTATTACCCTCATTAAGGTGATCTGGTAGAATTACTATCACGCCAGGCAAAAAACGCGTACGTGTGCGGTGGGAGATCCTGTGTGCGCACAGATCTCTTTTGCCGAACATCAAATGTAAAGACAGAATGTATTTTACATTTTTGACTGAGAGCCAAGCTTTTGAATATTTCAAGTTATTTCATTTCTTCAGATTCACGCTGCTTTCCATGAAACACACACACATACGCATACATGCATACATATTGAATTCCTCGGCATCAAAAGTTACTGTCAAGATTTTCCGTGTTAAACTAAAATATGTACCCGACTAAAAGAACTGCATAATCTTGCCGCTAATTTTCAATTGCCTCCATATATAGATATAAAAGCAAACATTCATGTGTGTGTGTTGTGAAGTATCTCGCTTAGTCACCATACGATTCCGGGTTCGGTCCCACTGCGGGACACCTTAGAGAAGCGTCTTCTACTTCAGCCCAAAGGCGACGAATACCTTGTGAATAAATAATTTCGTAAGTGGAAACAGTGATTCCGTGTGTGTGGTCTTTGTCGTCGCGTTTATCCCCCACCTCACCGCTTGACAACTGGTGCTGGTTTGTTTATGTATCCGTCTCCTGACGATTCGGCAAGAGAAACCGCTAAAATAAGCGCCAGTAAGTACCAGACTCAAAAATAAGCACTGGAGGCGTTCTGTTAATTCAAACCAATCAAATCGGTGCCCCAGCATGGTCGCAGATCGACGAAGGAAACAAGCGTAAAGTGTTTATATATATATATATATATATATATATAATGGGGTACTGAAAAGTTCCTAGCTTTAAGGGCATCGCGAGGCGCAACTTCCCAAGTTCTTTTACAGGTCTTTGAAAAATTGAAGGACTGCTGCAATAAATAAGTGAATCTGAGAGGGAAATATGTTGAATAAAATCATAATTAACTGGCCCTCCTTTATTTTATTTTACCCAAAGTAAGTTCGCGTGTGTCTCTCCTTTCACCGAGCGTCCGTTTTTATTCGATTTTTGAATTGTTTAGTTATTTGAATTGACTATATGTATATATATATATATATATATATATATATATATAAATATATACGTAATGCCGAAAATTTATGACAGAGACTTCAAAGTTTCAACAATGCTTACTCCGCAAAGTGTGCGTATTAGAAACATGTGTGACGAGTCCACTTAAAGGAAACTTTGAAACCACTTTCATCGTTTTTAGAAAAATCAATGTTTAACTCCATCTATTGATTTTTTTTCTCTTGGTTAATGTTTCACGGCAACGCGCGCACACACACACACACATACAAGTATGTGTGTATTTATATTGTGTGTATGTATGTGTAAACAAAAAATGTATTGTACGTATTCATAAAATTGCACACATGCACACACATTAACGTATATATACATATACACACACACATACATTTATTATATATATATATATATATACACACATATACATACATACAATCATGCATGCATCTCTCTTTCTGTGTAAACGCGTTTGTGTGTGCGCAAGGGTGCATATCTATCTATCTATCTATCTATTTATCTGTCTATCTATCTATTTGGTTATCTATCTATATGTGCATACACACATGATTCTCTCTGCAAATGTGCGCGCTTTACTCCAGAGGCAAAATTATCAGCAACACACTCTCGCACACAAACATAATCACATGCACACTTGCAGGATGGCATTACGATTTGAATTGAAAAACAAACAGAAACTTGCCTTATACATTAAGCCCAGCTGATCACACAAAACGTGAAACTCTAATCTTTGGCTGGTCACAAATAAATAAATACAAACACACACACACACACAAACACACCATTGCATGAAACTTAAATACACCTACATATACAAAGAAATGACTGGACAGGTGTATATACATATATACGAATGCATCTATTATAACTCGCCTGCGTAACACCTGTCACAATTTTTCCATTCTTACTCATACACACATGTGTATGTGTGTGTCTCTCTCTCTCTCTCTATATATATATATATGTATATATTCATCATTCCATCCACACAACACGCGTGCGCGCTCACTTATACTCACGCGCGTACACACACACGTATAGATATATAATAAACTACGTGGAACATAATGGCTTTTGTCAGTAAAATATTCCAAGTTCTTATGCACGGGTAAATGTATACAAAAATCAACAACAAAAGTTTGCGTTAACGTGGTGGTGTACATCTTATTGTCTCTCACACACACATTGATATATATATATATATATATATAAATATATATATATATACACACAACATACCAGAATAAGAGTGAGGGAGAGAGAGAGTCGTAGTATCCTTGATAAAACAAGAGAAAAAGAGACGTGGATAGACAAGAGCTGGAGTAATCGATAAAATTCCACGAAGTTATATTTACAGTTGTTGGATTAACGGAATGACCTGTGATAATGGACCAGAGTAGGAATTCATGAGAAATAAGAGATAAGTTGAGGGAGATCGAACGAAGGACGGAGAAAGATGTGGTAAAAAGTATGTAGATGGGAGTAAAACACCCACACACAAATTTACACAAATACATATATGTATATATACATGTATGTATGTGTACATGTATATGTGTGTATATATATATAAATATGTGTGTGTACATGTATGAATATATATGTGAATGTATATATTTACACGTGTGTGAATATATATGTGAATGTATATATTTACACGTGTGTGAATATATATGTGAATGTATATATTTACAGGAGTGAAAATATAT
>NC_068994.1:53286776-53289059 GCF_001194135.2 Octopus bimaculoides | reverse complement strand
GAGAGAGAGAGAGAGAGAGAGAGAGAGAGAGAGAGAGAGAGAGTGTGTCTGTATGTGGTGTGTGTGTGTATGTGTGTGTGTGTGTGGTGTGTGTATGAGCGTGTGCGTTTGTACGTGCGTTTGTGTACTGTTTTTGTATGTGTGTGTGAATGAATGTAAGAGAGCGTGTATTTGTTGCCAGTGTGCGTATGTGCAGCTTGTGCGTGTGATGGAGTGATATATACTGATGTATGTATGTATGTATGTAGGTGTGTGTATGTATGTATGGGTGGGTGCGGTAAGAGTGGAAGAGAAGAAGAAGGACGGAAGGAGAGACGAGGGGGCAGAAAGTAGGAGAGAAGGAGGATCAGAAGAGAGAATTGGAGAAAGAAGGAGAGAGGAGAGGAGAGAGAGAAAGTGTCAGAGAGACGGAATCAGTGAAACTAAGTGTATAAAATGTTATAAAACGAGAAATGAAATACTGAATGTATTTTATCCGCCTTTAATATATTGCAGCTACTGCTGCTGCTGTTTCTGCAACTATTATTATCATTATTATTATTACTATTATTATTATTATTATTATTATTATTATTATTATTATTATTATTATTATTTTTACTACTATTATTAATTCGTATTATATATATATATATATATATATATGTATATGTATGTAATTTTTGCACGTCAGTGTTCATAGATCTAATTAACTTCTATCGTAATGTGTCGTTTGTGTTTGATTTGCGCTGCTGACAAATACCGAAAGCGTAAATATTGTCGAACGTGCTGCGTTGTTTTTACGTGGAAATATTTAAAAATTTGTGTGTGTGTGTTTGTGTAAAACCATTTATATAATTATTTATATGTTACGTCATTGGATAGTAAATGTTTTTATTGATGAAGCTGCACATGTCGCTAAGAAATCTTTATTATTATTATTATTATTAATGGTAATGTTCTAAATGCGGCGAGCTGGCAGAATCGTTAGCACGCCGGGCAAAATGCTTAGCGGTATTTCGTCTGCTGCTACGTTCTAAGTTCAAATTCTGCCGAGGTCGACTTTGCCTTTCATCGTCTCAGGGTCGATAAATTAAGTACCAGTTGAACACTAGGATCGATGTAATCGGCTTATCTTGTGCTTATAGTAGAAAAGATAATAATTATTATTATTAATAGTAATAATTAATAATAATTAACCGTTAAGGCGATCAACTGGCAGAATCGTTAGCAAGCCGGACAAAACACTTAACATTTAGTCCGTCGATACGTTCTGAATTCAAATTCCGCCGAGGTCAATTTTCCCTTTCATCCTTTTAAGTACCGGTTTAACACTGGGGGCGATGTAATTCGACAAGGCCCCACCTCCAAAATTTCAGGCCTTGTGCAGAAAGAATTATTATTATTATTATTATCATTAATTTTAATATTATCAAGGCGGACAAAATGTCCTGCGGACTTTCTTTCGATTTATTGCGTTTTGAGTTCGAATTCCACCGAATTCGACTTTGCTAATTATCCTTTCGGGGTTGATAAAACTGAAGCGCCAGTGAAGTACTGAGGTCGATGCAACCAGCTTGACCTCTGCAATTAATTGCTAGCCATGTGTCGCATTTAGGAAAAATAATTGTTGTTGTTAGTATTAATTGCTTGGTGTTAACGATGTCGACGAGGAAAAAATCGTTCCTTTTTGTTTTTCTTTCCTATTTGAATCTATCAACGCGAGTTTTGTAGTGAACGAAAATCCAAAGTAAAATGGAAATAAATAAATAAATAAATAAATAAATAAATGAATAAGAATAACAGCAAGTATAACAAAATAAAGAAGTGGTTATGAAACTTGCTAGAAATGGCAACTGAATTTACCTTGAATTACATTTTTCTTAGAAAGCAAGAAAAAATATTGTATAAATGTAGACCTAGATGAAACCGTCCCGAAGAAAATACAGGATGGTCGTGGCTGAATGACTTTTATGATAAGCTTATCAAAATCTGGATCGACCAGGTACTAAACAACTATAAAAATCTAATTAAAAAACAACCTTCAAAAACGAACAAAATCAAAGAAGTAATGAAATAAAAGTATATAAACACAAACAACTTGCTCAGCTCACAACAGCAACAACAATCACATCGATATACAGAGCGGCATTATCGACAGCTGTGTAATATTATCAACAATAGCAGAAACAACCTAAAACCAACGAAAACAACAACAATCTTTAGTAATAATAGTTATTGGTAATATCAATAGTTTTAAATATCAGCTGTAATCATATATATATATATATATATATATATATA
>NC_068994.1:53282290-53285980 GCF_001194135.2 Octopus bimaculoides | reverse complement strand
TATATATATACTCTTGCCTGATTGTGTTATGGTGTTAGTGTGTCAATGAATGGAAATAGGTGTACGTGTATAAGTGACTATGTATTTTCTTTCAAGAATTTCTTTTTTGTTTTCTTTTTCTTTCACTATTTCTATAAATCCGTTTGCTAAACTGTGCCAAACATCTGTAGCGATTATCACAGTTCTTGCATATTATTTGTATGTAATTGCGCGTTGGTCGGCGCATGGTTGTGGCAATGTACAGGTGCGTCTATGTGCGTTTTTCTGTAATTAGATATATGTATGTGTGTGTTTTGGACATAAAGTAGGTCTGTATTTCTTTCATTCTTGTATGTATGTGCAAGTGAAGGCATAACTGCGTACGTGTGTGTGTGTGAGTGAGAGAAAACGTGTGAGCGAGTAAGAGAGAGTGATTAAGTGGAGAGACCGGTGTGTGAGAAGCACCAGAAAGAGAGAGAGCGAGCAAGGAGGAAACAACGCGTGTGATTGAAAGAAAGAAAAGGAGTGATATATATATATGTAGACAAATATAGACTGTTTACAGGTAGATTGACTTTAGATAGCTGTGGAATATTTTTTATATATATATATATATATATATATATATATATATATATATATATCACACACACACACACACACACACAAGGTTATATATACTCATATATATATACACACACAGGTATATATACATACACATATACACACATAAATATTCTTTTATTCTCTGACTTGTTTCAGTCATTTGACTGCGACCTGTGGACTTATTGTTTGTAAGCCTAGTACTCATTCTATCGGACTCTTTTGTCGAACCGCTAGGCTACGGAGACGTAAACACACCAACATCCGTTGTCAAACGAGAGTGGAGGAACACAAATACATACATACTTCTTTCCGTTTCCGTCTATCAGATCCATTCACAAGGCCTTGGTCGGCCCGAGGCTATAGTAGAAGACACTTGCCCTGGGTGCCACGCAGTGGGACTGAACCCCGAATGTTATAGTTGGGAAGTAAGCCTCTCACAACACAGCCACTCCTGCGCCTATACTTTATATATATTATTAAATAGTTTGCGTGTATACACACACACAAACACACACACACACACAAACGTGTGTATTCTCTTTACCTTTCTACCTGACTACTTATGTATACAGACGCACATATATATATATCTTTCTATACACACACACACACACACACACACACACACACACACACAAAAGACACGCATCTGCTCACTATTAAATGAAAGTGCGTGCGTATGTGTGTGCGAGAATTGTATAGAGAAATTCAAGTTAAAGAGAAAGCCAAGTTTGAAAGTGTGAATGAGTTTAATATGAATTTAGAAAGACAGAAAAAGAATGAGAGAGAGAGCGAGAGAGAAAGAGAGAAAGAGAAAGAGAGAAAAAAGACAGTGAAAGGACAATGAAAGGGAAAATAAAATGATAATGTTGAAATGCAAATGAAAGATAAAAAAAGTGAAAAAGTATAAAAAAGAAAGTTTCCAAAGTTAAAAGAAAATATGAAAAATAAGTGTTTTTGTCAGTAAAACAAACACAACTTACATACATACATACACATATGTATGCATATATGTATGTATATAAATATATGTGCATATATATATACATACATATATATATGTATGTAAATATATATGCATATATTTATGTGTACATATGTATGTGTGCGTGAATATATATATATCTGCGTACATATATGTATATATATATGTGTGTATACAGGTATATGTATGTGTATACATATATGTGTATATGTATATATATGCATATATATAGATATATATACGTATATATATGTATACATATCCATATACATATCCATATACATATCTATATATATATATATATATATATATATATATATATATGTGTGTGTGTGTGTGCTACGAATGTAATATGCCATGCTGTGAGTTGTATGTCTGATATTATTCGTTGCACTTTGGGTTTGTTGTGTGATTTCGCTTTATGTGGTGCTTTTTTTTATCCTGGTTTTCTCTACAGTAAGTATGTCGATGCGAGACAGAGAAACACACAGCAAAAGCAAGTATAAAATAAAGAAGTCAGTATTAACAAAAACGGAAGGCAAAAAACTCCTCGCCTTCCATCTAAGTAAATACGTTTATATCAGTGTTTATTATTTGAATGTTTTTATGTAAGTTCTCCCTATGTATCTTGTCTTTTGTAGTAGCTCTCTCTCCCTAAGCGTTTGTGTCTAACAAGCAAGGACAAAAATAAAAACAAACTAATAATAGTTTCAAATTTTGCCACAAGAGTAACGATATTAAAATCATAGGGCAAATGGGTTACGTCGACCCAAGTACTTGACTGGTATTATATTTTATCGATAAAAGTAAAAAGCAGGCATCTATGTAATCTACTTCACACCTCCCCTTAAAATTGCTTGTTTTGCGCCGCCAAAATAAGAATTTATTATTATTTGTGGGTAGTGGATTGGTAGAATCGCTTGATTATCAGACAAAATGCTTAGCGTCATTTCTTCCGGCTCTTTAAGTTCTGAGGTCAATTTTGTTTTTTCATGCTTTCCATGGATCGATAAAACAAACTAGCAGCGAAGAACTGAGGGTTGATTTAATCCACTAAACACCCCCATTCTAAAACTGCTGGTTCTGTGCCATAAGCTGAGACATTTCCACAGCTAGCTGAATCGTTAGAGCATCAGAAGAAATACCTTTTGGTAGTTGTTCGTGGTCTTTATATTCTGAGTTCAAATTCCACCGAGCCAACTTTACGTTTCATGCTTTCGACACGATAAAATATAATACAGTAATACCTCGCCATATCGCGGTTCACCTATCTCGGTTTATTATTTAAGCTTACGTCGATTTCTCTATGGTGATGTTTTGTATTTATAACAAAATAAATATATACAAATTATAAAAGTAATAAAAAAAATATACAGTACGGTACTGTATCTACTTCGCGGATTTTCAGCTATCGCGAGGGGGCTTGGAACGTAACATCCGCGATAGCCGAGGAATTACTGTACATGTGAAATATTAGACGCTATAGTATCGATTTAATCTCTTTGCCTAACTTAGAAAAAGTTATTACTTTTGGAGCGGCATACGCTGGTAGAATCGTTAGCATGCCGGACAAAATGCTTTGCGGCATTTCGTTCGTCTTTAGTTCTGAGTTCAAAATTCAGTCGTGGTTGACTTCGCCTTTCATTGATCGCGGTCGATAAAATTACCAGTTGAAAACTGGCGTTGATATATTCGACATCAACCCACCCCGAAATTACTGGAATTGTGCTAAACTTTGAAACCATTACCATTCCAGCGATGGGGAGCTGAATCGTTAGAGCGTCAGAGAAAATACTTGGCGATATTTAATCAACCTCTTATGGATACATCAGCTGGTGCAACGACAATAACAACAACTATTACTACATGAAAACAAGGGATCTGGTAAGCAGCGACACGATCTTCCAGAAAGAGCACCCAACGGACACGCTCCTATGTGAAAAAAAAAATGACAAGCTACATGGGATATATATATTCAACTACCTAATTCCAGCCACATGGTTGTGGGTTCCGTCCCATTGCTGGCAACTTGGGCAAGTGTCTTCTACTATAGCCTCGGTCCAACCAGAGCCTTGTGAATGGATTTGGTAGAGGGAAACCGAAAGAAACCTGTAGCATGT
>NC_068994.1:53265100-53282146 GCF_001194135.2 Octopus bimaculoides | reverse complement strand
GATTCATTCGGCTAAAAATTCTTCAAGCCAGTGCCCCAGTATGGCCACACTAATGAGTGAAACAGCTAAAAGATGATAAATCAAAGATAGAAGTGAGGATCCTGGCCATGATATCTGTTGATCATAAGTTTGATTGACTAGGCCTAACCTGCTGCTAAATATCCCTACCACCACCACCACCACCGACGCCGCTGCTATCACCCTCACCACTAATACAAATTTGTTATTGTTGTCGTTGATAGATCCGAGGATACAAGAATCGGTGGAACGACAGACAATTTGGTTTGTGAAAGTTATGTTTACTTTTTATATTGATTTCAGAGTTGATTTCGCATTAACTTTCATCCTTCCAAAGGACAACAAAATAAATACCAGTAACATATCAGGGACCGAATCAATTCATCGTATGACACGCTGTATAATGCAACTAACAGACGAGCAACGAGTAGCAACATTACATTCAGCATCGATAGCAGCGGCATCTGTTGTTCAATAGACAAAGCGTAGCAGAAGTGGCGGTAAAACGGCATCTACAGCAGCAACGGAAAATATAGCAGCAGCAGCAACAGAAAGCTTCTGCAGCAGAAATAGTAGCATCCAAAACAGCAGCAGTAGCATAATAAACTGCAGCAGCAACGAAAACTGCGATATCAGCACCAAAAATTGCAGCCTCAGCACCATAAATAGCAGCAGATTAAACCAAAACAATAGAAATTGCAGCTAAACACTGACGACAAATGTTCATGAATCAACGAAGGGACCTGTACGTGGTCGCTCAACTTCCTAGAAATAGCAACGAACTCTACTTGAAATCACTCCGTATTGTTTTCTTAAAAAGGAGTACGCAATACACAATGCATTAACCCCGTGAAAACAAAAGTACTGGATGGTAATGGGTGAATTATTTTTGATCAAGAGCAATAGTAACATCAACAATAGTTGTGATAGCAACAAAACTTTAACAACAGCAAGTGCTGCAGTTGCTGTAACAAGTTCAAAATGAACCTCTTCCTGGTCGCTAGCTATGCTCGAAATAGCAGCAAAATCTATCAGAAATCTTACCCCAACCTTTTAAGGAACGCACTGAAAAATATAGTTGTAGGCACACTGCACATAGGAAATAAAAGACGAGCATGAGCTGGAGTTAAACAAATCAATACAAATCAATGACAAATTCGCTCTGTGGTGTTTCGTCCTGCTAGTAATAATAAATATCTCTCAAATCTTTCTGGCATGTTAAAGACAAAAAAAAGAACAGGACATATTGGATACTGTAGTTCCAATTAAATGTTTAAAGAAAAGATGGTCTGGACATGGTAGGAACACCTTTTTTTTCATAGGTACACTGCATCTGAACTAATTTAGGTCGAAACAACTTTAACAACTGCAATAACAACGTCAAGACGCCAACGACTCTCTACGTGGTAATTCGACCTGCTCGTAATGGCAGCCAAACCTTCCGAATTCAGAAACGTAGCCTTTTTTCCCTACGAGCTTATCAGAAGAGGAAGAGGAGCGTTCGTGACCATTTATAAGGGATTCTTTTCGAAAAAGGTCAAAAAGAGAGAAAAGCAGGATACGTGGCTCGACTGATGTCAGCTGAACGGGCTCTGCTAAAAGTAACTTAAGGTCGAAGTTAGAAATCCAGATGAATCTGAAATCCGGCAGAAATATTTAGGTATGATATGCCTTTGATCTTGGACTTGCGACATCAGGTTTGATCGGGAAGTAAACAGTGAAAAGTGACAGTTGTTGCACTAACCGATATTGTTGTTGCTCTTCCACCTGTTTGTATATTGTTTGTGAAAATGAAGGAAGTGAAGCGGAGTACATGGCACGTTATGAAAAGAAAGCAACATGGGACAGTGTTGGTCTTATGCTTTAGCGACGAGAAAGCTACGAAAATTGTCGAGCATGCTCTTCCGATGAGAGTTTATTACTGCTGTCCTGAACGAGGCAGGGGATAACTGTGATACCTCACAAGGAGTATGAGGAGACTGTCAACTCGATTTCAACATCCTACTAGAACTGGTGGGAACGCAGAATGGAAGTGCAGAGACTCAACCTTAAAAGTATGCGATAGATCACTAACATTATTTGGAGAGAAAGGATAAGTGTTTCTGTTGTGCCTGTAATTCAAAGGGTCCTGCTACATCTTCTGTTGTTGCTACTGTTGTGTTGGCTGCACATTCGGGTTTACTTTATTTTATCCCCTTGTGGTTGGTGCTACTGAAACAGGAAGTAAGAGTCAGAGAAAGTTGTGGTGAAAGAGTGAAACAGGGTCGCTACCACCCTCAGCCGGAGCCTCGTGGAGCTTTAGGTGTTTTCGCCCAATAAACACACACAACGCCCGGTCTAGGAATCGAAACCGCGATCCTCCGACCGCGAGTCCGCTGCCCTAACCACTGGGCCATTGCGCCTCCACGACCTGCATAGTTAATATTAATAAAATGTAAGGCGGTGTGCTGGCAGAATCGTTAGCACGCCGGACTAAGCGCTCGGCAGCATTTCGTCCGTCTTTACAATCTGAGTTCAAATTCTGCTGAGATCGACTAATAAGTACCAATTGAGCACTGGAGTCGATTTAATTGACTTATCTCCTCCTCCGAATTTGCGGGCTTTGTACCGAAATTTGAAATCAATATTCGTAGAACGATGATTGCATCGTTCACGGCATGGAAGAAAACGATAAGAAAAGGAACTTGTCAGCAGGTTAGAAGAGCAATGCGCTTAGCGGCAAAAATGGCGCTCGATGGTTTCTCTGATTCGGTGTAAGAAGGTTGTGTAGTGAGAGCTAACGCTCGTGCTATTTCATATGAGATAACGAAAGCCGTTTAGTGGATCCCGGTTTGTAGAGATGCGATGATGTGATAGTAAAAACACAATCCGGACCATGGCGGGGTGCTTTCTATTCGAATCCTCGCAGATGTGTTTATTCTTCCTACAGCATTTGGACCAGCTGTTTGGCTGTAGTGATGACCTCAAGATGGCGGAACTCAGTGCTCGCTTGCCGTAGCCTGAAGTTTTCAACTGAAAGAGGAGAATCTTTAGTGAAGCATTCCCCCCCCCCTATTTACTGCATCACGTATGTTCGGTATTAACAAGGGATGAGCCATAAAGAAAGTCAGTCCATTTCTGAATCATAAAAGCTGGAGCTTATCTCTACTTTCCAGATTATGAATTGATTAGAGCCCATATTCTTTCTTGGATATGACCCTGGCCTATCGCATATGGCTTTTCTCCAAGGAATAACATAATAAATGCGATACTGAAAGAGAATCACGTTTCAAATCGACAGAGATGCTGAAGTGGTAACTGTAGACGTCTATACACGGATAGAGCCACTCGAAAAGCTAAATAACAGCTACAAGAATAACAATAGTAACCGTAATATCAACATCAATAAGGATAGGATAACCAAAAACGGCAGCAAAAGCAGTAACATAATTATTCACCACTTCATCAACAACAGCAATAACAAGAGAATCATCACCATCAGTATTATCGTAACTATCAACAGTACCAGCTCAACAACAATAACAACGGCAATAGTAGAAATGTTGTAATAACAGATACAACGGCAGAAAAGTAACTTATGACAGCGTGAGTTAACAACAACAACAATAATACAGTAACGACAACTGTAGCGACAATAATTCTGGCAACAGAGCGCCAACAGCAGAAGCAACAAGAAAAAATAAACGAACAAACAGGAGCAGAAACAACTATATGGTTGCAACAGCAGCAACACAGCTGCAACAACTACTGCGGCAGCAGCAGCAACAGAAGTGGTCATCTAAGTAGCACCCCATCTTGCTACTAATAACAAATATTTAGTATACAAGCATTTTTAAAGAAAAGACTGCAACTGTGCACATGTATATAACCACTTGCATCTTTCATTGAAATATAACCTGATAAGTGCCATGCACGAAACATGCGGCCCAAATGTCACATTTTAACTTCTGATGATGAATAACAATGGTTTCAAATTTTGGTACAACGCCAGCGACTTTAGGAGGAGGGGTTAATCGATAGCTCGATCCCAACGCTCGACCAGTTCATATTTAATCGACTCAGAAAAACTGAAAGGCAAAGTCGACCACTTCAGGAGTTTTTATCTTAGAACGTTAAGAGTCTGAGCAAGTGCTACTATGCATTTTGTGTGATGTGTTAATCATTCTGCAATCTCGCCGACTTTGTAGTAGTTGTTACCAGGGGTTTATAATCTAGTAGAAGCGTTAGAGTGTCGGATAAAATGACATGCGATATTTGTTTCGACTTCTTCCATTCTGAGTTCAAATCCCACCAAGCCCCGCTATGCCTTTCATCCATTAATAGTAATTACAATACATCTGAATTACATCTAAAGTATTAGGCTCAATGGTACCGACGACCTACTTCTCTAAAATTTCTGGCTTTGTGCTTATATCAAAACCCCTTATTTTGGCTACCGAATAACTCCAAGTTAGGTCTGTTTTATAAGTTCATAATTAAAAGATTTCCAGGGTTGACCTTCCTGTCATTCTTCCAGACTTAGTACATCTACCAGTCAATTATATATCGTTCCTATTTTTCTTATGAAGGCAGGATGTGATTTAAGATAGATTTGGTAGCTGTACCTTGCAGGTTGGTGGAGCAAATAGATGCACCCCAGCGCGGTGACAAGAAAAAAAGTAATCAAATATTCATTCTTGAACTATCGGTTTTGAAAGTTTCATTGATTAAAAAAAAAAAATTAAGTATATAAATAAAATTTGAAACTATGACAATACTATAAAAATATAATAATGAAAATATCGAAATTCTGAATAAATAGTATACATAAATAAATAGACCAGATTGCATAAAATAAATAAATAAAATAAAAATGAACAAAAGAATTGCTTTGATATTCATTTCTGACGAGGACTAGATCTTAAGAAAGATAAAAATCATTGAAACAGACGACAGACGTAAATACAGCTGTTTACGTGCTTTTATTCACAACAGATTTTATTTTGTAATAAAAAATAGTAACGTTTTTTTTTTCGATAATACATTATACTGTAATCTATATACTATATAATGGGTTAAGTGAGTATAACTTTATATATATATTTATATATATGTATATATAGCCTTTTATGTCTATTTGTATTCATATGTCTACGTTTACATATACATGATCACAAATATTTATATTTGAAAGCACATACCAAATTGAAAAATACGCACGCACACATACATTTATCTCTCTCTATCTGTATACGTATACGCACACGAACACACGCAAACCTACTGGCATAGTCGTCATAAACAAGGGCGTATGACCTTGCTGCATGCTTCCGCTACTTGTTTACACCGCATTGGTGTCGCAGAGCAAATCAAAATGTCCTCTATGTCCCTCTCACGATATTGACCCAGCAGAACATGGAAGAAGTTCAACTGAAAGTTGAGCGGGTTGTACATGCATTAAAGCTGGTAGATATATTCAGCCGAGTAAATTGGAGCAACGTATTATTTAGTGCCTTGCTTAAGGACACAACGATTGGCCCGGTTGAGGAACCGTACGCACAACCATACGATCGTGTATCACACACACACACGGACACACACATTTAACGGGTGTAGGGAGAGGTCTTGACAGATGATGCAAATCAGACGGGTAATCTATTACCATAGCACAGAATGCAGTGATGACTAGGGAGTTTGCTGATGTTTGGAAACTCCAATTGTGTCCAAACATGAATGAAACCTTAAGTGTAGTTTAAAATCACAAGAAAAACAGACGAGTGAGTTATCTGTTAGCGCTACAATTGTTTCATTATAAGATAAAGCCAAAGCAACACCATTCTCCGCGAAGGTTTGGGAATTAAAGGACAAACTATCGATTTTTATTTAGTATGGGGAATCACTAGATACATTAATCCTTATGTTAGTGATAGGTATTGTGGCAATCTCCGCTGTTTCGAGTTGCTGGGAATCTGAAAATATGCGGGAGATGCTATTAATAGATCTGATTAAAGATCAAATGTCCACATTTTATCTGTAGATCTTTTTAAAACTTTAAACCTATTCTATAAGTCGGGTGGTAGATACGTATCTATAACCATAGAATATAGACCTCATGGATTATATTTAGGTAGCCTATCCTAAAACTTATCACTAATTACAGGATTATATTTAAGCTACTTTTGAGTACCCTTAGTTTTAAAGACGTACACTGATGATTGTAATTTTATATAATTTACAATCTAATGACTTTAATCAATTTCCTTCTAATTTTGAGTGGTATCTTTATAATATTTGCTTCATCCTGCCTGGTTATGGTCTTTATAATTCTGTATAAACCTTATAAATTCTTTGAATAATTTCTTAATACTCCTCAATATTTTGAATTAGTATTAACAGCGATCTGTTCAATTTATCTAATCTAAATGTGACAATATTGCGTGATAGAAATGTTGGGATTTATGGCTTTTCGTCTTTTATTGAATGCGGCTATCGGTTCTGTTTTGTCCTTTCGTATTAATTCTAGCTGTTGTGACTCCTATCTTCATAACGCCAGTATAACTGCTCTCTCTCCCTCTCTCTCCCTCTCCCTCAGGCGGCGAGCTGGCAGAATTGTTAGCAAGCCAAGCAACATGCTCGTCGACATTTTGACCGTTTTTACGTTCTGAGTTCAAATTCCACCAAGGTTGGCTTTACCTTTCATCTTTTCGGGGTCAATAGGATAAGTACCAATCGAATACTGGAGTCAACTTAATCGGCTTAAGCCCTCCCCGAAATTGCTGGGCTGGTGCTAAAATTTGAAACTAATATAATTGATCTCTCTAAATTTCAATATTTAACCGACGCATTTTTATCTGTTAATACCGATTATTGCCTACACTACTTTCATTAGTCTAGTGTACACATTCACTCGTTTATGTCAACATTGTCGATTACATTTTTCCCATTATGTTTCTATTTAAATATTATATGTTAAAGAAACTGACACTAATTATTGCTATCTCTATATATTAATTATTTCCATTCCCTTTCTTTTCTTGTATTTTCATCTCCCTCTCCTCTCAAATTTCGCTGAGACCTTTGCTACTTTCTTTTTTTCTCATTAACTATTTTCCCTGAGTAATAATTAGCTGAATTTCCCTTAATCAAAGCTAATATTCTATTAGTTCTGCAATAATTAATCGGTGCACCTTAATCAATCTGAATTAAATAAGCGACTAAGTAACGTTTGAATTTATGAACAATATTACCCATTTGATGTACTAAACGATATAACTCGGAAATCGCGATACACAGATATTGTTTTAAGATTTTGTCCAAAACGTCAGGGAGGTCGCTGGTAATTTTACTCTTTTTACTGGATCGCAACGCGCGTTTCCACAAATCACGTATTTCTTGGAAGATTACAGCACGATCCATAATATCCAGGGATATTAGGTGGATCTTAGTTCATGCGTTCATTTCATCAGGGGATATGGTATTAATTTTGGAAGCAACGAATATATAACTGAAATACGTTTATCAATTTTCATCAACCAAAAGGTTCTTTGGGCCATGTGGACTGTTCTATGAATAGAAAGTATAATGTATATATATACACGCAATTATATGAGAGTTATTGGTATTCAGAAGACCCAAGATGGCAGGTAAGGCTATGTAAGTGCCACGGGAAGACCGAAGTTAGATTCTCGGTTCGATAACAATATCAGTGAGAAGTCTAGTTTGGATTTTGTGTGAGCATGTATATGTTAAACAAAATGAGACAACAAAGTCAAGGCTGTGTGGAACTTGTAGGATATTTATAAAGAGAAAGGTAGTCTTACAGCTGTTTCTAGGATATTAGAGGATATCTGTTCATCGGAGTCGATATGAGAGTTAACTAGAAGGAAATAGTAGAGTTCAATGTGAGGAGTTATTTTGGAAAAGGATGGATATAAGAAGTATAAAGGGATATATATATGTGTGTGTGTATGCGTGTTAATAAAAAAAAGGAGGAAAAACACAAGAAAAAAACAACTCGAGAAAAATAAACAACAACGCAAAGTATTAGCAGACGCTCGGGGAAGGAAAAAAAAATGTAGTTTTACGTTTCGAGCAAAGCTCTTCGTTAGAAACATTAGACGGAGGAAAGTACAAAAGAAAAAGAAGGAAGGAAAAATCGCCAACGATCCACATGTGGTTACATTTTGAAATATATATATAAACATAATAGAATGATCAGTCACTGTGGACCTCAGTTATATGGGGTGGAAGGCATGTTTCTGCTTTGGTGCCACGAAACTGTAACGAAGACCTTGAAATAAAATCACGAAGATACCCACCATAGATAGATCCAAAACCTAAAGAATTCAAAACGGAGCTTCTGGATATAATATTGACCAGTACGTTCTGTAAATCCTCAACTTCTTTTGAAGGGTAACTCAAAGCAGATAGCATAAAACAAAAACCATAGAAAGCTGTTATTCTCAGACAAATCTAAGAACTTTTATGAAGTAGATGATAGGTTATATGGACAGCTCCTAAATAATAGCATTACACAAAATTATATGAAAGCAAGCCAGAAGCATATAATGATACAATACTGCATAAAACATAGCTTTAATGACAGAGTAGAGACACTAGCAAAGCATAATGCTCTTATCGTGATCAGGGATCACAAGAATAATTTTGCGTCTAAATGTAAATCTAGGTTAATAAATCATAATTTGATATACTGTCTATTTATTCCTTCATATCTCTTTATTTCTTTCTTATTTTATTCCTTACTCTTTCCATCTTAAATGTAATGGCAAACCAGCTGTATAATGAATATAATAATAGTTTAACGCTGAAAGGAAGAATAAGGAATAAAGTGTTCTAAGTTACGTACAATGATCCTTTGCTTTTTTTTGTTATTAAGGAAAAGCAAAGAGAAGAAAGAATAGAAGAAACGGACAGTGTGTTCTGTGGAACGCTATTACCGATTTAGGCTGGATATATGGCATTATGTGGAACCCGACATCGAGGACGTTGTTGTTCCCAAAGATGTCAAATAAATAAAATAAAAGAAACAAAATTCATTTCTAACGACAGAATCAGTATTAGTTCAAAATAACATTCCGTATAGCTTACTTATCGTGGCTACAAATATGACAGTTTGGGGAATCTCTACAGTTTTGTGGATTTCCACGTTAAATATGATATATTTGAACTAATAAGTATAATGTATGTTGAACTAATAATAATAATTGTTTTACCCAGCCCGCAGGCTACTTGCGACACCAGTGATATGTTAATCACTTTTTTCTCTATCAATTGAAGCTAAATTTGTTTAAGAAATTGGTTGTTTGTGGATACGTGCTACTGATGATGCGCAAAGAAGAAATCAGGATTTAGCAATTCTACCACCGCTACTGTACGCTTTTCATCTGCTGCCCACACACCTCTGTGATGTCTATACGAGATGCTGACTAGAGACTAATACTGCAGTTTTGTAGCTTTTTAGAGTACATCAGCATTAAGATATACAGAAATTTATAAAAAATAGAAAAATTTCTTTCTAATGATTATCGGATCTAGTTGTCTGCGAAAGAAGTGCAATATATACATCATCTATTTTAAATTGACATTTGTAGGAAAAATCTATGTAGACGGCACAATTAATACAGTTCACGTCCAACTTCCCAGGGAAATATATTTAGTGTTTTGTTATCAGAGTTATTTTAGAATTAGCTTTAAGATAGAACAGCCAATCATAATGGCAGAAGGAGGGGAATATGTAATGTTATTAGCTGACAGTTTAATATAAAATTGATAGGAGAAAAAATCCGACATTTTGTTGTGAACTTTCTTTTGTTATGTTTATTGCTTTGTTCCCGGGTCATCGTTGATCAAATCAAATTGACCTATGAGCCAAGACTCTTCATCTAGAAGCGTCACACCGTTCTACATATCCTGTACTACTTTATGCAATATTCGCTATTTTAAGCATTTGATATCTTATTTTCTATATGATATGCTTGCTACATCATTTAATATAATTTTTTTTCGTTCTCGAGCAATGCCAAGCTAATAAGGGCAGGTTTCCCGGTTTCAGTAGACGGGACGCCAATCTGTCGCAGGATTACTCATTTTCCTCAGCTGAGTGGACTGGAGCAACGTGAAATGAAGTCCTTTGCTCAAAAACACAACGTATCACCCGGTTCAGGAATCGAAACCACAATCTTACGCTCATGAGTTCAAGACCACTAAGCCTTGCGCCTCCACTCGTTAATATCATACCTACATAAATTTTATCACCTATGTTAGATATATTTTTGTTGTCTGTTTTTTTCTCCTCCAGACTCCATGTTTCTATACATGAATGCGTTACTTCTTTTCTTTTATACTTCTATATATTCCATAGATTCTTTTGAGCCATCTATGACTGTCACTCCACCTGCTTGAAATAAAGTATACTACCTCACGCGTTATATACTAACTCGAGAAACGGAAAGCCTTCGTTTGACAAATATCTCTTAACACTTGTTTCATTCATATTAACATCTGCGTAATTTTAACCTTGCTGAGAATAAGAACCATATTTTTTAAGTCTTCACATAGTAGTGGCTCTGAGAAGTAGAGGTCAGCAACCTCAACTATCAAATTTTATCGTAGAAAGACCTGCTAGTTCAAGAGAAGTTAGCTTGAAGCTATGAATATTTTTTGGCATCCAAGAATCGCATTAACGGAGACAATAAATTACGAAGTAAGAAAAAAAATCCAAACTAACGAACCAACTTAACCGTTTATATCCAAGTGGACGCAGCTATAAATATTAACGCGGATTAAAAAAAAAAAAATGTTTTCGCAGTTCAAAATGTAAATAGGTTTGCTTGATGAGAGAGAGCGGGGAGAAAGTGTAATGGAGAGCGAGGGGGAGAAAAAGAAATGTAGATACAAAGATAGATAGAGACCGAGGGTTACATTAGTCGAAACGGTTTGCACGTCTATAGATACAAAAAATTCCTGGTTCAAATCCCTGCTTATAGCATTCATATATAACCTTTTTATCCATTCAAAATCCACTTTTTTTCTTTCTTTTAAAGCAATATATGTTTACAACAGTATGCATTTGTGAAAAACAAGACATTGTCTTTTAGCTTCGATGATATTTGAAACCCGTATACAAACTTTCCGATAATAGGAAATTTATTTGTACTCAAGCGTATTTCATAGAATATATATATAGATAATCATGTGTGTGTACGACTATGTATTTATATATACATATGAGTAGATTTGCATATATCCCTAGTTGTGTTTGAACGTACAATGCATATATAAACAGACACACACAAATGTGTGTGTGAATATATATACATTCACACAAATGTGTGTGCTTATATACATATATATACACACACAAATGTGTGTTTATGTATGTATATATATATACAAACACACACATATACATATATATGTGTATTTACTAACTTAGAATATTCCTATATGGCAATACGCATATATATATATATATATATATATATATATATATAATAAGGGTTAAACGCAAAGCCTAATCTGAAGAATTTCTTCTGTGACACGAACAAAGTGTTCCAAGATAAGACGTGGTATGCAAATAGGATCAATCTGTAATCAAGTCACCTGTATATACAATGCAACTGGCGCCATTGTAGGAACAAGCACGTCTGTATGTAGTCTCTGTGAGAAATAGCTAAACTTCAAAATAACTAATATAGCCATAGATTCTTTTTAAAAACGCATTTGGTAATAACCTATCTGATTTGGTGTAGGTCAACTCCGACCATAAACTAAAAAAAAACAACCACCTAATGTGGTGCTGTATCATGGCCACAGTTCACTGACTGAAACAAGTCAATAATATAATATCAAAGTTGCCAAGAAGGTCCTTGTTTGGTTGAAAAAAGAAACGCTATGTGTTTAGGATAATGCAATTCTGCAAACAGGCTCTTAACCAAAAAAGTGGACGATCATGGTTTGAACAGCTCCCTCTATATCTCCGTTCAATAAACCAACATTACTGAATCAGCAACGAAAACCAGTGGAGAAACAGGGAGAATCCATTCATCTGCTAAGAATACTAGTCACTTTATTAGCTTTGATATTAAAGTGGTTAGAATATACGGTGTAAGTCAAAAGTCAGGTACCAAAATTAAAATGAAATGCGGGGAAACCTCTCCCGTATCTTTTTTCCTCATAATCTACAATTTCAGAAAACCTACGCAGCCGGAGAAATTGCATATTTTGGCACACTAACTAATTTTCGATTATTCTGTAGGTACGCTTCACACACTCGCGCGCGCGCATAAATATATTCTTTTATTCATTTAC
The DNA here is from genome assembly GCF_001194135.2 of Octopus bimaculoides. Taxonomy (NCBI): domain Eukaryota; kingdom Metazoa; phylum Mollusca; class Cephalopoda; order Octopoda; family Octopodidae; genus Octopus; species Octopus bimaculoides. The sequence continues at coordinate 53,269,819 of NC_068994.1, read as the reverse complement.
TTGTTTAAGTAATTTGATTGCTGGTCGAAGAAAACAACCCCAGGACCTATTCTTTGTAAGCCTAGTACATATTCTGTCAATCTTTGGCCGAACCGCTAGGCTCTGTTTATCTCAACATCAGTGTGAGAGATAAACACTGACACACACACACACACACACATTTATATATATGTGTGACGGCGTCTTTCAGTTTCCGTCTACCAAATCCATTGACAAGGCTTCGGTCGGCCCGAGGGTGTAGTAGAAGACACTTGCCCAAGGTACCACTCAGTGGGACTGAACCAGGAACCATGTGGTTGGGAAGCAGGCTTATTTCCACACAGCCACGCCAGCGCCTACACACACACAGTTTGAGAGACAGAGAGACATACCGGTCATCGCTGGAACATGTCCGAGAACATATCATGACCATGCTGACTGATCGAACTGTGAATAAGGGGCACCGTGCAAAACCCATTGCAATCATAATAGATGTCTAATATTCACTCTCCACTGCATTTTTTGTTGTTGCTAATATGTGGTGTGTATGCACAAATCCACAAAAAATTCTGAAGTTTCGGTAGATAAAAGGAATGAAGTAAAAAAAAAATTCATATAAATTATTGCGTATACACATGCACACAAATCTCAGACAATAAATAATTGGGAAATTAAATATTTATAGCTGCATAGATATAAGCCATTATTTACACTTCCCACAAAGACTAACATGAATTTGCTCTTAATAGTTTCTTAAGCAGAATTCGAATTCTGACGTGAGTATGGATGATGTCTAGAAGTTTGAGAAAATTTTGTATGATTAAATGATTTATATCCGTAAAGTTCCAAATATATTTTGATACACAAAAATATAAAGTATTCGTATGAACTTTAGTGTGTGTCTAGATAACAAAGAACAGCTGTAAAAGAATATATGTATGGCTATAGAAACTTTCGCCAATATTACTGACGTGCTTCTACACACTTTTCTCTATTATTGTTTTTAGTCTGTGTACTATGCTTTTAATCCTATCTTTTTCGGATCATTTTCATTTTCTTTCAATGACAAATTGTAATCTGAAAAATTTCAAATAATATGCTTTTGATATGGTTTTGCGTGCTGGTGACAAATATCGCGTTCATTATTTTGGATAATTTATAATGAAGTTAGAAGCATTTAAAGTTTGATATTTTTTGCTAATAGATTGTAAACCGCTTACCTTACACTGGAAATAGAAACTCCTTGTTTTCATAACAACTCCGCTTCATTAATCATTTTTGAAGGATGTTGAGAGTCTATGTCTGTTAGAAGAGGCACATGTTTGGAAGGGCGAACCCTTCCGTTCAGAAGTATTATTTTGTTTATCTACTACTTGCTCAGAGTTGACAACAACTAGGTTTTCTAAGGATATGAACTAGGGACTTGTGCGACTGCAGCAGTAGATTATAAAAATATTTACGGGAGGTCTACGCATCCGATTTACTCCGCAATCCAATGAAGACTGGTGGTTCCAGTGGAATTGCTGAAATAGACGAAACAATCTGTTTGAGAAGAAAGTACAACCGGGGCCAAAAGCTACTACCCGAACAGTGAGTTTTTGGCAGTGTACGTCGCAAAACTCGAGAAGTTATTTTCGCCGTACATTCCTGAGATCGTAAAATGCTCAAAGATTGCATTCGCCATTCAGTCCTGTTAGGAAGAGCTATTTAAAGTGACTTGTGGCGTGCATATTTACATATTACTGAGACACCAGGGTACTAATTTCGCCATAGAGCGTTGAGTTTATAAACTCGCAAGTCGGAACCCATATTCAACATGTACAAAGGAGTTGGGTTTGTCTTAAGCGAGGGAATAAACGGTGTTGTGACGCTCACCGTTCTACTGTGGACTTGTATCACCGCTATATTGTTTTATTTAATCATTTTTCTTTTATTGACAGCCTATATGTTTTCGTTTCATTTAGGCTATTATTTCTAGCTGAGGTTCGAACATAAAACCCGTGACTGTGAAAATATTATAATTTATATTCTAATTACACGTTCGGAGTTAAAATCCCGCCGAGGTCGACTTTGTCTTTTATCTTTACGGGGTCGATAAAATTAGTACTAGTTACGCACGGGCGGTAAAATAATCGACTTATCCCCTCCCTCAAAATTTCAGAACGTGTGCCTATTATAGAGAGGATTATTAATATTCTAAATGTATATAAATATGTCTTCAGGTCGCTGGAAAAAAAAATATTTCATCATTGTTTGCTTTCATTAAATTCTTTTTTAAAAGCATCCATTTAATTTCTACAGTTCCCTTCTTGTCTTCATTCTCAACGACACTGTTGCCATAAAGACAGTTTCGACTTCCGCTTGTGAAGACACTAGATTCATTTCATTAGCAAAACATATATACTACTTTCAATGTTCCTATCTTGTTTGTTATTCATTTTTCAAACTAACGAATGCGATATTTGTCATCAACATGCAAAACTATATCTGTGTGGAAAAGTTTAAAGCAATCCTTTGAGAACTGAAACATCTTCAAATGGGTGGAAGAAACGAAAAAAAAAAAAAAAATCAGCTTTCTTTGCTGTCTTTTTTTAATTGACTTGTATGTTTGCTCTCAGGCAAATTTTTCAAACAACTTGTGGTACAGAGACCACTAAATAATAAGCTCATTATTATAAATCCTATACAAAATAACACCACTTTATAGCTTCTTAAAAAAAGAGATTGGCAAATGTTTTCGAATTTACATTCTAAAACATTTCTTTCACAAAATATTCTTTTAATAAAACATTGCTTTAACTAAATATTCTTTTCACTACATATACCTAGAAATTAAGAATTTATAAGAGGATAAGTATTTATAAGTGATATTTATAACATACCTAAAAGAAACAACCTAAAGACGCTTTTCTCGTGCCGCAATGTTGTAAAATTAAAACTAAAAGTAAACAAAATAGTTATTAAAAATTTCAAATAAGTAAAGTCTTATTTGAAGCTAAAATTTATAATTGAAGTCGAATTCCAAATACAGGAAAATAAAGAAAATCAGAAATAATATATGTTGCATACTAACCTTTTGCAAAGTGAAAATAATAAACCATTAGCGGCGACTTTTCGCAGTTTCAAGTTCTGCTGTGGATAAATATTTCCTGATAAGTGAAGAAACATTTTTAAAGATACAGAAAATATTTGAAGCTAAGCTATTGTTATTTTTGCAGATTCTCTTCAAAGATGAGGTAAATAAACTCCTTCCCCCAATTTACAAACTCAAACAACCAATGAAATTTCTTGTTTCAATGAATAATATTTCGCTAGATATAAATTAAACTCGTCGCTCGAACATTACACCGTTCTTTCTCTCTTACCTCAATACAGCCAGAGTTCTAATCGCATTTAGATTAGGATGGTATGGATATTTTAGTATTAGGAAGTGATCCAAGAAAGTTAACAGGGTACATAAATATGTAAATTTCAGGAGAAAATCGAAAGAAGAATTGGCGGATGAGTTGAAAGGTGTGTGTGTACATACACATATACACAAATGCTAACAGGCACACATGTATAATTATTTGTACCCACACAGGCTAATTTTCATTGGGCTTAATATTTGCAATGACATTTGAAGGCATCCATTCATGAGTAAAATGCTTACTGATGTACACCTGTCTCCAGAAGTCTTAACGTTGTTTTTATTGAAATCTAGGTGGAAAGGAAAACCATTATTGGGCTGCACCAGCAGAACATGAGATAGATACCTTTTTTTTTATTTTTATTTAAGTGCGACATTCATGTTCCGATTTCAAATAACTAAGATACATTTTGCTTTTCATTTGCCTAAGTTTGACGAAGTAAGACCAATAATGTACCGCTATCGCTAAAACAGTCGCTAATATTCTGAACAGGTGTGTATTTGTGCGCTTGTCATGTGCATAAGGGTCATATCTACAAACAAACCCATTATCCAGATTTAAACTCGGAACGCTAAATGAAGCAACTAAATCAACAAGTTATTTGCTTGGTGTGAACAGATTGAACGCAGTCAACCGTACTCACGAGAGAAACGAATTTTAAGGACATTAAAAATGAATGAATAAAAACTACAAATAAAACCTGTAAATCATGAAATCAAAACCGCGGATGTAAATTAATGTACTCATCCGTACATTTATTGATGACTAAATATGTATGAATATATTCCACTTACCATCTGCAGCTCTTACGATACATATGATATAACGCATTACTGGTATTCCTTGTGTGTGTGTGTGTGTGCGTTTTATACGTGAGTGCGCGTAAATTTGCAGGCGTGAATATGCACTTGGCAATATTGCACTATTAACAGAAGATATCTGAGTGTTATAAACAACACAAACACAATATATTAACACACATACAGGCACACGCGCACGCACACAGGCACACATAGAGAGGCACACACATACACACACACACACCATACATAGACAAGCAGATATATAACTTTATACTTGGATAAAAACATACACGTATAGGCATATATATATATATATATATATATATATATATACATGGTGTGTCAGTGAAATATATCCATATAACCATACATCTATCTATCTATCTATCTATCTATCTATCTATATATCTATCTATCTATCTATCTATCTATCTATTTGTAAACATAGATATACATGTATACATATTTACCTGCAGGTAAATGTGTATATATGTATGTATATAAATATGTGGGAGGCGCAATGGCCC
>NC_068994.1:53262000-53264942 GCF_001194135.2 Octopus bimaculoides | reverse complement strand
ATATATATATATATATATATATATATATATATATAACACATATATGTGTATGTATGTATGTATGTATGTATGTATGTATGTATATATATATATATATATATATATATATACATATTGGAACATATGCTTATATATGTGTGCGTGCGTGTTCGTGTGTGTATGTTCAAAGGAAAGGAAAAACTATCAGATAAAAGGGAAAGCTATTGGACATCTATATATCGCGAAATAATTATATGGGCAAAACGTGTGTGCTTCCCTCTTCTTTTCTTAAGTCTAGGCGATTCTTTCGAAATTTGAAAAGATATGCATGCCCGGTGTTTAAGACAGTAACATGAATTTGTAGAGTTAATTCCTTTTGACACACACACACGCCCGCACACATGCACACACATACACCCATGTATGTATATAATATATATATATATATGTATATATATATAGATCGATGAATGTAAATCTATCTATCTATCTATCTATCTATCTATCTTCTCCTCTCCTTCGCTCCCTCTCTATCTGTCTCTCTGTCTCTCTGTCCGACTGTATGTATGTATGTCATCAACTTATTTTAAAGTACATTTTTGAAAGAATGAAAATATCAATATTTCCCTAAATTATAGAAAAAGTTTAAAAGTTCATTTCTATAATTTAGAAAAAATATGTTTCGAAATGATATTGATATTTTTTATGGTCTTAAAAATGTAATTTAAAATAGGTTGATGATTTTTGTAGCAAGTTAGTCTTCTTGTTTACATATACGTTATAATGATCATAATAATTTGAAAGTGCTGATTATAATCACATAATGATTATAATAATTTGAAAATGCTGATTGTAATCATATAATGGTTATAATATTTTCGAAGAACCGATTATAATCATACAATGATCATAATTATTTGAAAGTGCCAAAGTAATCAAATGATGGTTATATGTTATTTGCTTGTCATTAAAATATTCTTGTATAATTACTGCTATGTTTAAATCATTGATTTAACGTACGTAGCGATAAAAAAAAAACTAGATTTGCCAATAGTAGGTAAGTATGAAAGTATAAGTGTGTATATATGTAAGTTTGTATGTATGTAGAGTTTGGAGATAAAAGTAGAAATAATCACATGGAAAAGACATTGTACACACACACACACACACACACACACACACACACACACACACACACACACACACACACACACAAACACACATATACATACACGTACGTACATACATATGTGTGTGTGTGTGAATGTATATGTATGCTGCATGTATATATATATATTGATAGACACAGTATATATAAGATATATATATGTATTATATATCAAAATATATACATATATACATGTATATATATATATATATATATGTATATATATATTGACATACATATATATTTATATATATAACGTATATATAATAATATATATATATTTATATATACACAGACATGCAGGAAGTAAATAGACACCTTTAATTTTAAAAGTTTTTTATTTGATATTAATTGGCTGAAGGAGAGGTTTTCTTCTAGTTTCTCGTCCATAATACTCAAGCTTCTGCAGATATGTAACACACGTTCTTGGACTAACGTCTAACTGTTTTGCAATGTCAGAAGCCTTCGAACGGGGTTCGTTTTCCACAATTCTCTTCAAACGGCGAAGCTTCCTTTCCGAGGGCCCAGATCGGCCGGGACGAGAATCTGTTGATTCTTTTCTTTGGCTTTTGAATTGCACTATAATTCTATTTACAGTAGCAAGAGGAATTTGAAGATGTTTGGCAAGTTTTCGCTGGCTAAGACCAGCCTTGGATTGCCCAACAATACGACCTCTCTGAGAATCTAACAGTTCTGCTGAATCTTTTGTGCGAGGCATGGTTACTCTTCACAAATGTTTCATATAATGGCACATGGAATGAAAAAGAATATATATATAGAATGGAATAAGCCGAGCAAGAGCACACACAAAGAAGACAGAAAGTGTCACTGAAGAGGTCACAGATGTGTGATGAAAGATTTCTGGACAATGGACATGAGTTAGAATAAGAACAACAATAAGCGAATGAAGAACGAATGTGAATTCGTGTGTCTGGGGAGAGTCATTCTCTTTTAGTGCCTTATTATTTAACACAATCACCGGTTTGCTGTCCACTAATTTACTTTTTTATGTGTGGAAATCAAACCGGTGAGTGTGTTATATAATAAGGCACTAAAAGAGAATGACTCTCCTCACAGACAATAATATATATATATATATATAATAAAAATCAATATTTCCTTCTCGAGTCAAGCCAGTTTATACTAATTACTTCATATCTGATATCCATGTCTGCCTGCTTTGGTCGATGTTGAGACGATACTTTAGCTATTCCTAGAGGCGCTAGACATGGACACTGTAGACAGGCTTAGGAACGGCCTACTCAACATTGTCAATCGCTAGGACTGATTATTACTATAAAACCGAAATTAATATAGTAACTTTCTTAGACGTAATGCCCAGTTTGGATACCGGATCATAAAGGTTGTCGTACATTAACACAGCCACCTTCTGCTCACTCATATGCCTAACCATAACACACATACACAAGTGAAAGTTCCATTCCATCGTAAGACCCGCTAATCAAAGGCTGTGGTCTACGTACCAGAATCAAATGGAGGCGAAGTGTTACAACATTAATCAACTATATATGACAATTGAGAGGTAAAATGGCAATGCAAAAATTTCAACTGGCAACTGCTGGAACCATCTGGAACATATCTGAATAAAAGTAGACGTTGCAAACATTATCTGTCCGAGAATCATTGTAAAAGAATCACACGATCCGAATGCTTACCTGGAAACAAAAAGCGAAATATTTTGTTACTGCCCTCCCGAAATGAAATTCTTACAGAAAATGTGACTGCCTTCATTTTCGGAATACAGAACAAGCATGTACACACACACACACACACA
>NC_068994.1:53259577-53260688 GCF_001194135.2 Octopus bimaculoides | reverse complement strand
TATATATATATATATATTTGCATGTATATATTTGTTTCGTATATACTTTATACTATGGAACAAAATATAATACGACCTAATTGTTGGTAACATCTGGAGAATTTCCAGTCGTTTCAAATTATCTATTTAATTTGAAATTGAAACTAAAAGCAAGTTAATATATTGGTATCTCAGAATACTTGCTCATAATTACCCTTATGTACACAGCTGCATACATTCATGCATATATACATGTATATACGTATCTATCTATCTATCTATCTATCTATCTATCTATCTATCTATCTATCTATCTATCTATCTATCTATCTATCTATCTATCTATCTACATATATATAAATTATAATAAAGGTTATCTAAAAGATACCATCAAGCTAGATATAGCAGTCAAAACTAGGCTCTAAAACCACCTTTGATTATAATTTTAATAATAACTATTATCCATGAGGTTTCTATTCCCATGTTGGCCACTTGATATGATCGGTATTTTAATAACGATCTTATCCTTTTATATATATATATGTATATGTGTTTATGTGTATATATTATATGTATATATGCTATTAGGTTGTTTCACATGAAATATCGTATTTGAAAAGTAACAATAAAATGCTTCAGAAGTATTAGAGAACTGATTTATTTAATTAAAGTATGATCCATGTTCATTTATGAGGTTTACCCAACGTTTTTCTATGTCATATATTCCATCTTTAGAAAATAAATTCATCTTTTGCTATGATAAACTGTCCGAATGCTTCAATTACCTCTTTTCTATTTAACAATGTTTTATTGCTTATGAAAAGCTCAAAATCCTTAAATAAATGATGATCAGTAGGAGAGATACCAGGGGAATAGGGATTATGTTGCAAACTTTCATAATTCAGACTTTGTAACTTTTGGACGTAGCTTAAGTGGTGTGAGGACGTGCATTGTCTTAGAGCAAAATTGAGCCATCTCTATTGATTAATCTGGGTTGCTTCTTTTTCAAATTCCTATGCATATAATCAATTTCCTGACGATACAATTTTGCTATTACCGTTCTTCCTTGTTGCTAAAATGAATTAAGAATAATTCCCTTCACAGACTATATATATATATATATACACACACA
>NC_068994.1:53258356-53259567 GCF_001194135.2 Octopus bimaculoides | reverse complement strand
ACACACACACACACACACACACACACACATATATATACAATGAAAGGAAGATAAATGTTTCCGTACCATCTCTATTTACAACACCAGTTTACGTGAAATTTGTGAAAGAAAAATTACGTAATAATTCTTTTTGAATTTTCGCGTAAAATGGAGCTTCATATTATTATTTTGTATTTTATTTATCAATTATACAGATTAACAAAAATTATTTAAGAATAGATAAAAATCAATTTCTTAATTTGGTGTCAATTTTTCTTTTTGATCTTTCTTGTACTTTTTGTTTGTTTTATGTGTGTTGTTATCAGAAAATGATGCACCCACAATACAAAATTCTTTTAGGCCAGTCACTCCACCTCCTTTTTTATTTATTGTTTCGTCTTCAATTTTCACTCCCTCTGATGCTAGTTTCCTCTTCTTTTCCAACACGTTCACTCTTTTATTATTATTATTATTATTATTATTATTATTATTATTATTATTATTATTATTATTATTATTATTATTATTATTATTATCCCTGTTCTTGCGAAGAAAAAAGTAAACTTAATAAACAGAAGGCGTTTATCAGGTAAATATAATTAAGATCTTGAATGAAATAAAGCACAGTGACTCACATACACACATGCAGGCGCACGCATACACACACAAATAATTATATGCACATACACACATATATACTCATGACGTCACTTACGCGCGCGCACACATACACACACTTACTCTATCTCATTTCTTTTCGATTTGAAATATTTCTTTTTACAGTTCTGAACTAGAAAACAAACTGACGTATATGTTACTATTTGATGTTTTAGTTTTTGTTGACGATCCCCTCTGTCCTTATCGGAAACATTTTTTTCTTAATTAAAGAGAATTCCGAGTTATTTTTTTATCCATTAAGTTTCATTAATTAATTTGATTACAAAAAAACTAGCATATTCTATGAGTTAAGTTTATTGAAAGGATGGTATTTTCGATTTAATAACTTACTAACATTTTATTATAGCCCCACAAGAATAAAAGGTGATTCGGCTGGATTTGAAATGAAACCATGAAATGAAACCATGAAATGAAAACATGAAGGCAGTGACCTGAATAATAATAATAATAATAATAATAATAATAATAATAATAATAATAATAATAATAATAATAATAATAATAATATCGAAACATACCTTAGGAGCCCACGGGCATGTGACGTAATGGTTGAG
>NC_068994.1:53256971-53257999 GCF_001194135.2 Octopus bimaculoides | reverse complement strand
TTGGGTTACTACTTTCCTGTCTTAAATATTCTGGTAAAACTCTGCTTAATTATTTATAGTTCATTGTCAATCATCTCAGCGTTTTTCTATTTTTCTACATCTATACCATACTCTATCTCTCTCTCTCTCTCTCTCTCTTTCCCTTTATTTCTCTAACTCTCTGTCTTTCTTGCTCTCAGTCTGCTAACATTTTCACTTTAAATCTTCTTTTACTCTAATTTGGCCATCGAAATACTTTGAGCCGCATAGCTTCTCTCTCCCTTTAATTTTACTCGTATCCATGTCTCTGCATCTTTGCTCTGCTATTATATCGATTATTAATGCATATACTCCAATTCTTTTTCTTTCTATCCCTCTTTCTCTTCTTGATACGGATTTCTTTTTATTTACTCGTTTTCTCTTTATTTTTCTTTCTTTTCTCTCTTTCTACTCCTCTCTATTTTTTCATTTGATCTCTACATTTTTTATCTGCCACGAAATATGTGTCCTCTGCTCTTGCTCTCACTACATCGATCAAGTCTTAAACACTCTTTGTATTCTAATAAGCTTTTTGCCTCCTCCCAAAATTTAGCTATTTTTTTCTATCTTTGACAGTTTCAACTTCCTGTTGCTACATCTCCATTCTGTTTAGTAGTTTCCCTCCGTGTCTCTTCACACGTCCATCTTACCTAAAACACTTCCCTCGCGATCTTCATGGTTCCTTGATTAATTAATTAATTAATTCTTTTATTCATGTTTGATTCTCACTCTGTATGTATTCCCCTTCGTCCTTTCTAACACTCCACTGAAAAGAGCACAATCCTAAGATGTGACAAGTCAAAAAGAAAAAAAAAAATTGACATGCGAATTAATCTTTTCTCTATAGAGTTAATTCAATAAAAACTGAAACGAGTATCACAATAATGCATTAATTTGTATTGAAATTAATAAAAAAATCTTAATTTTAAAGAAGAAACTTGAAATTATTGTAATATTACTTTGTCAGTTGTTATTATAAAATGATTTCATTTAACCCCTTCTTCCCTGCA
>NC_068994.1:53256094-53256527 GCF_001194135.2 Octopus bimaculoides | reverse complement strand
TATATATATATATATATATATATATATATATTAATTGATAGTAGGAGATGAATTTCGCATTAAACTTCTTTGAGGTACAACATATGTTTCGACCCATCTACGGATGACAACAGATAACCTAAACTGTGCCGGTGCTCTACTCAACATTTAAACATATATACAGAAGCAGAGGAGATCCAAAGTAAACTTGTGTAGGATATCGTGCTGGAATCGAAAGGATCAGCAACTAACGTTGTTGTATAGACATCCAGGATGGGTTGAATATGTGCATCTATGTTCTGAGTATGCTGTAAACGTAATTTTAGACAAACGGTAAATATATTCAGAGACTGGACCAATAAAACCTAATGTAAAAACGTGGCAAATAATATATATCACGTTTGCAGACACACCATCTTTGGAAACATGTATGTATGTATGTATGTATGCATAG
>NC_068994.1:53250994-53255160 GCF_001194135.2 Octopus bimaculoides | reverse complement strand
ATATATATAAATGTATATATGCATGTATGTATGTGTGTTTTGTGTGTGTGTGTGTGTGTGTGCGTGTGTGTGTGTGTGTGTGTGTATACAAGCCAGACTATAAACATGAATATATATATATATCTTCCAGTTCTTCTGTAATTCTTTTACTCAATTCAGTCATTAGATTGCGGCTACGTTATGCTACCTCCTTCATCGATATTTAGAATGTCAGAACCACAGAAATCTTTATTTCAGACCGACAATTATTGTATCTTTCTATATTGTCTTGATTATATAAATAACCATTACAATCATACGCGCACACACTTACACCATCCCCATACATCTCATACCAAGACAAACCCGTACTCACAAACACTCACTCACACACACTTTCATACCCACTCACAATTATGTACACAGATGCACCGGTTTCTCACAAGATTGACTGTTTGTGAACTTTCGTACGTAACCATGATATCTTGGGTTGAGACCCACAACGTAACGTCTGGAGCAAATGTCTTATCCCTTATTCCTGGTTCCATCCGAGACAAGCGAGGGAAACTTGATAGATCTACATCTGATGGTCTGTACGTGCCATTCTTCAGATATCTCATACTGTTACTCTGAATGCTTTTGAGTATTGTCTGAATGTTTTATTTGTATGAGGGATACTCGATCCCTTTGCACTTTAAATCAATGAATAAGACATTTCAATTGATGGACCAAACGTCGTTCCCGAAGAGAATGTACATAGCACACACACACACCACTCACACACACATACCATTCACACACACAGATATATATATATATATATATATATATACGCGCGTCGCACACACGCACACACACACATAATATATGTCTTGCAGGTCCCAAGAAAATGGAGAGTAATAGTGAGTGCCAGAAGGGATTTGATTCACTTTCCATATTGGTTTGATTCTTTTTAGTGGAATCATTGTTTCTGTGATTCTTGTATTTCACGTTTGGATTCTTTATGGTGGAATAATTGACTGCTCCACCACACCCGATATTTGAACTGCAGCATTATATATGGCTTCCGCCGTTGGGCTGAGGAATCTGTTGAGGTTACAGTATGGATTGTCAGGAGTTAATATTTTTCAGTACTGGCCTCTATTTCAGATTGCAGGAGCTATCAAGATGGCTGACCAATTCAGTCAATTTATCTTCCTATCAACCCACAAAATGCCATCTACAAATCATAAATTTGTGACGCGAGGTTTCTTTCTCAAACGTTTTACATAGTTCAACTTACACAAGTTAATGTTTGAAAAACAAAATAGGAATTTTGAAAGAAGTTTCTATAATACTAGTTTTTGAACATCAAATGGCTATGGAGGTCCAACATAGTAAAATAATAATCAAAAGAGTTCATAATCAAAAGATGGTTGATAATCTCTGGCTTTAGAATATGACACTGGATTCCATCGAATGCTTTTATAAAGTCTATGAAGGAACATAATAGTTAAATTTGCCTATGTGCAAAGGTGGAAAACTCTGCCCTGCAAGGCGTTTACCTTAATGGAATTCCACTTTCCTTCGACTATGATGTTTCCTGCCGGGTGTCTAAATATATTTGCGCTGACTCAGTGAAATATTTTTATTCCATGGCCGATCTTACTAATGGTGCGATAATTCTGTTATTCGAAGTTCAACATGGCCTCCTTTGGGGGAAGCACTATGATTAGCAATTGGATCCAAGGTGTGAGCCATTCACCAGTCTATTAAATCATGTTGAGATCTTCCATCTTTCACGAATCCAACTGCGAAAGTAATTTCTCACACGACAGACTAATCAAAATCACTAGAAGATTCCAATACGTTCAGTATGATTGGCTCTTCATCTACTCTGTAACTTGTATAGTTCTAAGAAGTATTTTTCACACCATTTCTGTATTGTTTTTCATTGGCCCCTGTTGGCCATAGTGTTTCTGATGGCGCTTGAAGTTCGTTATATTCTTGGTGAGTTTCCTACTCAATTGGAATGTATTCCTAATGTTATTGCTAGAAACGTTGCCTTCAAAGCCGCCTTCAAGTGTTCCAGCCAACCTTTTTATTTGTACGTTTCCCTATTCCTCTCTCAATTTACACACACACACACACACACACACACACACACACACACACACACACACACACACACACACACACACACACACACACACACACACACACACACACACACACACACACATATATATTTTCTTTCTTGCGTTGTCTTATTCTGTTTCAGTTTCTTCCGTATTTCATTCACATCCATCTCTTGTTTGGGGTAAATGATTTGTATTTGGCAGAATTTTTTTTATCTCAGAATCTCATTAGGTGTCTTTGTCGTTAGGCGTGCGCGCACACAGATACACACATACAGGCACACACACAGACGTACACATATATCGAATTTGTGTCGTGAAACTTAATTAAAAGTAGGTAAATTTGAACGGAATAGGGACAATGCACCACTGCCGACTCAACACCACCGACTCAACGCCAGGATAATTGATTAATAAATAATTCATTCATTTTATAATATTATCATAAATTTATAAAGATTAATATTAATACATGGCTTGAATAAAAAAGAGAACTTTTAAAATTCGAATGAAAGTAATTTATAAAGGTTAATTTCAAACTTCTACGTTGATCGCATCAGCTGGGACCCTCGTCGTCGTAACCGACGGATTTCTCGACGGCGGGGGTGGGTTGTTGAGTTGTCACGGCGTTGAGTCGGCGGTGTTAAGTTGGCAATGTTGAGTTGTCCTGCACCCAATTTGATTCCGTCTCTTAAGTATATTTTGATAATCTACTAAGTGTATTAGTACTCACTTTCTATTCTGTTCTTGTGCTCACGGAAGATTTTACATTCCAATATTTGTACAAATAAACACATACACATACACAGAAACGCACAATTATATAAGCACACATATGCACTTTATATATATATATAAGCGTGTGTAGGTTGGTCTGTTAGTACTTCTATCACAATTGCGCTCATAGTTTCCTTAGACATGTATATGAAATATGTATAGACCAAATGATATAGGCGAAGAGCACCTTGGGAAATCAGTGTTTTAAAAGTCACAGGAAAATGATATGTAATAATCCTGAGAAGAATCACGAAATGTTCGTCTTTAATAAAAGCTGATCAGGTCAAAACAGCTCCAGAGTCTGTAGACATGACTAAGAATTATAACTATATTCACTAGTAAGTATGTGATGAAACTTAAATTACATGCAAGCATGCCTACATGCGAACATAAATTTACATATACATATGCAATCATATATATATATATATACACATACATTCATATATATATATACACATACATTCATATATATATATATATATATACACAAACATACATACATACATACATATATACACATACATACATACATACACATATACACATACATACATACATACACACACATATACATACATACATACATACATACATACATACATATATATACGTATATTTCTCAACTTATACAAGGAAAACTTTGTCAGCGGCTTCGCTTCGGAGTTTAGTTACCTCAATCATTTATATTTTTAATGACGCAAAGACAAGGAATCATATATATATATAGGTGTGTGTGTGTGTGTGTGTGTGTGTGTGTGTGTGTGTGCGTGCGTGTGTGTATGTATGCATGGAAGTTTGCTTACACACACACACACACATACACACACACACACATACATATATATGTGTGTGTGTGTATGTCATGGTTCAGTTATATGTATGTATGTGTGCATGTATGTATAGGTGGATGTTTATTTATTTTTTATTGGTTTTTGTCTGTGTAGATATCGCCTGCAGATATTATCTTCAGACAGGTGAAGGGTGCTTAATATGTGTTGTAGAGTGTGTTTTCTTCTTCGAAACTTGTTGTTCACGCCGTCGCTACGCAATGCTTCTCGCTCGTTGAATTCTTATAGGTGATGCGAAGATAAAATATTCGCTTTTGCTATCACTTGAAAATATAGCATCATTCCATCGATTAGGAAACTTCCAGTAACTATGGAGTAGTGAAACATGTATGTATGCATGTATGGATGTGTGTATGTATGTATGTATGGATGGATGGATGTATGTATGTATGTATGAATGAATGTATGCATGTATGTACGTAAGTATGCGTGCATATATATA
>NC_068994.1:53246124-53249845 GCF_001194135.2 Octopus bimaculoides | reverse complement strand
ATATGCATATACGTGTGTGTGTGGGTATGGATGTAGTTTACCGCTATTTTAATGACATACGAAGAAGAATCGTTCATGAGATTGAGAAAATCCCCTTACGTTGAAGATTCAAATCCCTCTCCGTTCTTAATTCAAATTCTGCCAGGACTATCATTCTCTGTAATCAATCAATGGTGCGTGGATGAAATAAGTAGCAGTTAGCATTGGAGTCTTGTGAACAGACAGCACCCTACTTCCTAAATCATTGACCCCGTGCCAGTATTTGAAATCAATATATTTCGAATACGAAATAATACCTCGTCATGCACGCACACATACCTGTTCGCACACACACACGCGGACGCGTTTGTATAGACATACATACAAATATATAAGCATACACCTGCACGCACTCCAACATATACATAGATGTATATATACACATATATAAATACACGTATAAATGTGTATACGCATATATACATGTGTGCGTGTGTGTGTGTGTGTGTGTGTGTGTGTGTGTGTGTGTGTGTGTGTGTGTGTGTGTGTGTGTAGGCAAAATAAATATACATATACAGATGTGTAGTCACGAATATTCTTTTATTCTTTTACTTGTTTCAACCATTTGACTGCAGCCATGCTGGAGCATCGCATTTAGTCGAACAAATTGACCCCAGGACTTATTCTTTGTAAGATTAGTACTTATTTTATCGGTCCCTTTTGCCGAACTGCCAGCTGACGGGGACGTAAACACACCAGCATCGGTTGTCAAGCGATGGTGGTGGTTGGGGACAAACACAGACACACAAACACTCATAAATATATATAAAACGGGCTTCTTTCAGTTTCCGCCTACCAAATCCACTCACAAGGCTTTGGTCGGCCCGAGGCTATATCAAGTAGAAAACACTTGACCAAGGTGCTGCGTAGTGGGACTGAACCCGGGACCATGTATACAGTCCTGCGCCTGTATATATGTTGTTTGAATGTGTGTATCGCAAGGTATAGATAGATATTCATATGTACACACACACACACACACGTAGATGTATATATGTGTGTGTATGTGGTGTGTGTGTTTGTGTGTGTATGCGAATGTCAGACCAACTTACGTTTAGCTTTAAAAGCTAAAGTTGATCTCAGTTCAGTTAGCTATTCATGTATTAGTACTTAATACGCTGAGATTGCATCGAGAAAAAATGAGTTCAAAACTCACCGATTAAAACTGATTAGAATTTTCTTCTACTGTCACTTTCACGTGACTTTTATAGATCTGCACCTAAGTATTATTTAAATATAACCATTTATTGCCCTTAATCTCTCGGCTGTTTCATTCAAATGCCAAACATCATTTACAAATATCGTAACGCTAAAATTCTTCCAATATCTCTATCCATTGGAATAAGACACAAATGTTATTGGGTCAGTTTCTTTCATCGAACCCAGCAATTGGTACTTACTTAGTTTATCGACCAGGAAAGGATAAAAAGATTAAGAAATTATTGACTATTCTAAGATTTTAATTGAGAATTTTAAGGTACAAACGACCCTGATTTCAATGAGGCCAATACTATTTATGATAATTCATTCCATCTTAGACGAGAGGCTTAAGTCGGAGAAAGGGCAAATCGATTTAATCGAACCCAGTATTTCACTTGATGAATGGGTTAAAGGTAATTTTGAACCGGAGGCGATTGGATCTCAGAACACAAGGCTATGCAAAAATAAAGCGAAGCTTTTTTCTGACACCCATATGATAATGCCAGTAAACAGGACTGACCAGTAATATTGATGATGATGACGATGATGATGATGATTATAATAATAATAATAATTATAATACTGAAAACAGAGCTAAAAACGAAAAACAAGATATTAGATATCAACACTTGCCGTCCCAGTTATAAATTAGAGCTACGATATTCTTAACTGGAATCTGCATGGAGTAATCAAAATAGACAAGGAAACAAGAAAAACAATGATAGGATTTAGGCTGCACCACCCAAAATATGACATAGAAAGGTTATATATTCAACGTATATATAAGTGAAGCGAAAATCGTCTCATCAGCAACTCACGAAAACCTTAGAAATGTCACATATTTAAGTGACATTTGAACCATATTAAATACTCATTACGTGTCGACTGAAAATTGCTCTACCTAGCTTATCCAAAGCACAGTTTTTATGTTGCAATATTTTCTAGTTGAAGCCGTTCGCTACTTCAAATCGAACTGCAATATTGAACTTCTGTTGATATTATAGTTTGCTAAAATTATTGCCGTTAAGTCGGTGAGCTGTCAGAATCGTTAACGCACTGGATAAAATGCTTAGCGGCATTTCATCCGTCATTACGTTCTGAGTTCAAATTCCGCCGAAGTCGACATTGCTGTTAGTTCACGGAGTGGGGTGGTAGTGGGCACTGGGGTCGATATAATCGACATACCTACCTACCAACCATGCCCCATACTGCTGGACTTGTGCCAAAATTTAAAACCAATACTGAACTTCTATTAGTGCAAATACAACAATAAAAGAAATGCGTAGAAGAAAAAGGAGACAAAAAAGCAGAAGAAGGACAATAAGGAGATAAATGTGGCGGAGGAATGAAAAAAAAATAACAATGAAGGAATATCTTTAATAATAGAAAAAAAAAAAATCAGCGAAGCGAATGTATACGAAGACAAAAGGTATTCAGAATGTTATGGAGTTTCTGCATTAAAAGCACTCGTCACACATCTATACAGAAAGAAAATTGTGAAAATGTATGAACAATATTCACCCATACAAGAACTGTATAAATCCTACTAAATTCTGAAAGTCATAAAACAGTTTTTAGTCCTAAGCAACGTTTGTATTGCGATAATACGTTGAAATCTGTCGTAATTGTTTTATACACATAAACACTCAAGCACAAACAGACAATAATAATACATGTCAGAATAAATTATGTATGGACCAATATACGATTACGTGTAGAGGAGCATGGCACAGATACATACAGCAATATACGCACAATCACAGAAACACATACACACACAAATATACATATATTTACACATACATGTATATATATATATATATATATATATATATATATATATATATATATATATGTGTGTGTGTGTGTGTGTGTGTGTGTGTGTGTGTGTATTATATAGGAGAATATTCACACGTGTATGAACACAAAACATATAGACTAACACATATGGACAAACGCCTATATACACGTGTCTATGCGCGTGTGTGAGCATCAGTGCGTGTGAATGTTGGTGTGTGTATAAGTGCTTGTGTGTGTGATTATGTGAGTATTAATGTGGGTGTGAACATGTGAGTGTTTGTTACACGCAAGCATATCTCTGTGTATGATGGTATGAATTCATTTATGTATTTATATGAATTTATATGACAATATGTGTGTGTACACACACATACACACACAAACACACATATGATAGATAGATAGATATAGATATATGCATATGCATACATGCATACACATATATATATATATATATTCGTATATATATGCATGTGTACATATATATATACGCGTGTGCGTAAATATACGTGTATTTGTGTGTGTGTGTATGTGTGTATAAATATTTATGTAAACATTTATATTTGTAATGTATATATCATATATGTATATGTACACGTACACATATATGTAGACAAAAAGCCAATAGGACTGTGTATGAATGCATGTGTGTACATATATATATATATATATATATATATAT
>NC_068994.1:53244982-53246114 GCF_001194135.2 Octopus bimaculoides | reverse complement strand
TATATATATATATATATATATATATATATAGATGTGTGTGTGTGTGTAAATATATACATATGAGTATATATACACGTACATGTATATATAGACATACACATATTATCTCATATATTTTCATATAATACTGCACAATGAACCACATAAAATCTATGGTCCATAAAACTTGCTAAATTTAAAAGCGTTTTCCCCAAATAATATTTGATAATGACCATCATGTCATAAAACACTTTATGAAGGTAACTGCAAAATAAACAGAACATACAAACACATACTTTCACAAACAAACGCATAATCAGAGGCAAGCATAAGATATGCATACAAGCATATATATGGCAAAACACATAAGATGTTCACATTTGCGTACACATGCACCAATATATATCAGCAAAAACGCTCACAGGCATGTATAATATGTATGTGTGTCTGTTTGTGTGTGTATGTATATGTCTATATGTGTGTATGTGTGTGTGAGTGCGCAGATGCGTGCGTGTGCATACATGTAAATGGCGGGCTTAACATATATATAAATAGATGTAAACACGTCTATATCTCTGTGTGTATGGGTGTATCTATCTATCTATCTATCTATCTATCTATCTATCTATCTATCTATCTATCTATCTATCTATCTATCTATTCATATGCAGTAATACACGTAGAGATACATACACACACCCATATGTAGAGATAGAGATATTCAAATACACGTACACACATTCACAAGCGCGCGCACACATACATATATGTATGGATAGATCACACATGTATATACATTTTTCGCTTGTAGTAGATCCAATCCTTAAAAATACGGCCATGCTGCCGCAATGATTGCCCATGGCTTTATATTACACTTAAATTATGACAAGGAATGAATATAAATGCGAAATTCACATAAGCGAACAAAGTTCGGAAATGACAGCTTATGAACAGCAGCAAGTGCAGTTATTATCAGTTGGAAATCGGATACAACCATGTCTGTAAAGGAAATTTTGAGTCGTGTTTGTGAGTGTTCCATGCTTGTATGTTATATTATATGTACAATCTTTTGTTACACAAGTTTTCTATCTATCTATCTATCTATCTATCTATCTATCTATCTATCTATCTATCTATATATCAAACAATATAT
>NC_068994.1:53243535-53244891 GCF_001194135.2 Octopus bimaculoides | reverse complement strand
TATATATATATATATTTATATATGTATGTATATATGTTTACCAAGGCGAAATCTTAGCTTTGTGGCTATTCACAAACACTTTCCAATTTACAAGAATGAAGGACAACGCAGAATAACGTGACTTAGTTATAAGAAATCCACAATGCTGTATAACTGATTTAGATAATGTTAACAATTTTCTATGGAGGGTATTGGCTGTTGTCATTGACTTCAATGGTACTATATTTTATTGAGCTGATAGAACGAAAAGCAAAGTCAATCTCCGCGGATTTGAAATGAGAACGCAAAGAGTCGGAAGAAATCTTGCAAAGCATTTCTTCCGGTGCAGTAAGAAGTTTGCCAGTTCGCTGTTTTAGCAAAAACACTGAAAAATGAAAGCAAAATTATTTCGATAGTGGAAAGATTTTTCTCATTATAAATTTGAATTTTCATTTGAATTCCTACCTACAATAATATTCTTAAAAATAAAACGTGAAAATCTTCCGCCTGAAGCGGGTGAAGGATTTTGGGGATGAAGTGTAAATCAAACTTAAACCGTGAAGCAATCTCGACAACAGGCAACTTCCATTACACGAAAAGTGGCAGTCAAATATAGCAATTGCTATCCCAACACCTTTAATCGATTTTCTGCACATTTCCAGAATTGGCCAAACGCAGTCATAAAGAGGGTGACAAAAACGCTATCATTATCACCACTACTCAACTCCTATAATATTTCCGTAAGAAACTCATTCAACAGAGATTGTGTCAAATGTATATATGCAACGTGAAAGAATTAAACCCGCAGTTTGCAGATAATTTTTGTCGATTTCTCTAAGCTACAGAATATTTTTGACGAAAAAAAAAAATGCAAAAGCATGATAAAAGTCAGTGACGATATTGTTGGTGAGATGATAACACGTATAGAACTGTCAGCACTAGTCTGATACTGCTGCTATCACTCTGAAAGAATACCTAGGTAACTCCAATGCACCCCGTGAATGATATTACTAACTGCAAAGCATCCAGCTGAATGAGGAAACTAAATATAAAAATCATCAAACCTGCGTTGAATAATCAGAAAATTAAAAACCAGTATACAGGAATAATGAGTTTACAGCATACAACTACAAGTTCCAAGGTGGGAAAGGAATTACTTCCTGGAAAGTTCCAAGGAAGCGGAGGGGGAGGAATTTCTTCCTGGAAAGTTCCAAGGAGAGGGAGGAAATACTTCCTAGAACTCACAAGGCTTTGGTCGACCCGAAGCTATAGTAGAAGACTTGCCCAAGGTGGGATTGAACCCGGAGCCATGTGGTTGGTAAACAAGCTACTTACGACACAGCCACTTCTGCGCCTATAGCCACTCCTGCGCCTATA
>NC_068994.1:53241679-53243379 GCF_001194135.2 Octopus bimaculoides | reverse complement strand
TATATATATGTTTGTGTGTATGTTTGATACAAATATCTAAAAGACTGTGGAATGAGAGAATCACATTCAAATAATCTAGGCGTAGATAAATCTTGTGGCCGAGAATGGACACCTGAACTGGTAGAAAACTATAGGTAATTTGCCTTAAGCATAGATATTACGCACTCTGTCTCAACGAATTGCTCCAAGTCTATTTCAAATCCAGCAATGTAGGATCTAATGAACAGGGAAGTGGAATGAACAAAGTGTAGAGATGTGCTAAACAAAGTTTGATAACTAAAGCTGTGTTGTATGAAATAGGAAACAAATAAACATCGTGAAAATCGATCTGATTGTAGAACAGCATTCCATTTTATTTCTCACAGATTATTGCTGGAACCATTTGCCAAATGTATGCTACCCTGTTTACTACCACTGAAAGAGTAACAAGACCTGATTGGCAATCTACTAGAAAAACGATTGTCATCGATGTGATAAGGAGACAGTCTGCTTTTGTTTCTTTTGGCTCCAGATCTATAGTAATTTCTTTTATAATTGCCTATAATGCCATACATAGTAGCTAAAACCATTTACAGTGTTATGCGCAGTACTAATGGCCGCACGAATCACACGCCAACTATTGGTGGAACGTTCTCATAAACGGTCTATAAAAAGAACAAATATTTTACTAGAAGACAGGCGATAATGACCGTGCATTGCTGTATAAGTTGAATAGAGAACAAATCTGAATGTTTTGACTATGTTTGTGTTATTGATGATATTAATATAAAAGACAAATTGATAGATCTTGCGTCCAGGATACTTATGTTAAATTATACCTATGCTTAAATGCTTACTAAGTTTTGTAACAGTAGATTTGCACAAAATGCTGCGGTTGTCCTAGAAAAAAAAAAAAAAAAAGAAAATTATCTCGGAACATCAAATTCTAATTAAGTTGCAGAGTGAAAAATTCGAAATCATTACAAAAATTTTTCTGTTGAACTGTCCTGAAATGAACATATATACGAACAATCGCATAAGATTATAAAATATATACATGCATGAATATACACATACATGAATAAATACGTACGTACAGACTTTCATTCTAAAAGACTTGTGCACACAAAACATGTGTGAAAATATGTTTACAAATACGTTGAAAAGATGCACACAGTAATCCACTCACATATCCCGTGCATATAACAGCTATACATACATGGATACATACGTTCCTGAATACTTACATACACACAGACTTGCGTACTAAAAGACATGTACACACAAATCATGTGTGCAAGTATGTCTATAAATGCATTTAGAAATATGCGCAAAGTAATCTACTGACAAATGCTGGAAGCATAGGAATCATCCTACCTCAAACAAACAGTTTTGTCATTTTCTCAGAGGCCACCTTGAATTCTGCGAAAAACTTAAATATGTGTCAAACATAAAATATTTACAGATGACAACGACGAAGTTGTCTAACTTTCAATGAAAGAAACTGGGTTGTTGTTTGTAAATTAGACGGTAACAATAAAACCCAATCTAGAATATATCTATCCATACATACACATATATATGTATATCATGGATACTAGACATACATACATGCATACATACATACATACATACATACATACATACATACATACATATACATACAAACACACACAAACATATATATATATACATACACACATACATATATATGTTCTAGT
>NC_068994.1:53238807-53239252 GCF_001194135.2 Octopus bimaculoides | reverse complement strand
ATGATGATGATGATGATGATGATAATAATGAAAATAGTAAAATAATAGTAATAGTAATAGTAATACGAATAAGAATATGAAATTGAACAACAATAATAATAAAATGATAATGATAATAGTAATAATAATAACAGCCGCAATGAATAATAACAGCAGTAATAATATTGATGGTAGTAGTAGAAGGAGCAGTAGTAAACAACGATAATAAACTACTAGTATTAATAGTAATAATAATAGAATTACCAACAGCCATATTAATAATAATAATAATAATAATAATAATAATAATAATAATAATAATAATAATGATGATGATGATGATGATGATGATGATAATAATAATAATAATGCTTTAGATATTTAAGTTTCAGGGACAAGTGGAGATGGCAATTAGTTTCGGAATAGTTTGATAATTATGAGAGCCAAAATCTAATTTAACAAGATG
>NC_068994.1:53237277-53238155 GCF_001194135.2 Octopus bimaculoides | reverse complement strand
GGAAATACATATAAATAGAGGGTTTATTAAGTAAATCACTGAAAAGAAAAGGGTAATTATAATGGTCGTAGATATTTAAAAGTGGAATTTGTGAATATTCCATTTAACAATGGAATAAATATTATAGTTTATTGTATAAAGTTGGTGTTAGAGTTTTTGAGTATTATAATTTAAAATGACGGTTGGCTCTAAAATAACATCTACTTCTATTCCTGATGTTAATATACTTTCTTACTACTATGAAACTGACGAAAGTAATGCACTTGTTTAATTTTAACATTCATATAATTCATATATTTCTTTTAAATGCCTATAAACCTTTCCTCGCATGTATGCTACATACGGTGGAAATTGAACTCGGAAAGTAAAGACAGACGAAATGCCGCTAAACACTGTGCTTACAATTCTGCCAGCTCACCGCCTTAATGACAACAATAATTTGGGGGGGAGCTGGTACGTCGATCACATAGACCCTAGTGCGTAACTGGTACTTAATTAATTGACCCAGAAAGGACGATCTGCAAAGTCGATCTCGATGGAATTTGAACTCAGAACGTAATGGCAGACGAGATAACGCTAAGCAATTTTTCCGGCATGCTAACGATTCTGCGATGTCGGCGCCTTAAATAATAATAATAATAATAATGATAATAATAATAATAATAATAAAACTGCCCATATCCTACGTAAAATACTGTCTATGTGATCTCAAATTTTAAAGCAAACACATAATTTTCTTATGGTTTCTTAAACATTCACTTGAACAAAACTGTACAAATCCAAATATATGGTACCCTAGGCATAACACCTACATGAACTTCTAACTTGTTGTCTCTTGAGGTCTCTGGGTGAGACTTGGATCCAACTTGTACAAATGC
>NC_068994.1:53233003-53237264 GCF_001194135.2 Octopus bimaculoides | reverse complement strand
AAACAAAAGTCAAACATAAAATAATAATAATAATAATAATAATAATAATAATAATAATAATAATAATAATAATAATAATCTTTTCTATTATAGGCACAAGGTCTGAAATTTACCGACTCCGAAAGAATGAAAGGTAAAGTCGACCACGGTGGCATTTGAACTCAGAAGATAGCGTCGGGCGAAATACCGCTAAGCGTTTTGTCCAGCGTGCAACTATTCTGCCAGCTCACAGGCTTAATAATAATAATAATAATAATAATAATAATAATAATAATAATAATAATAATAATGATGATAATAATAATAATAATAATAATAATAATAATAATAGCAAGCAGAAGAAGAAGGCGAAGAAGAAAGCGAAGAAGAAGAAGAAGAAGAAGAAGAAGAAGAAAAAAGAAGGAGGGGGAGGAGAAGAAGAGTAATTATGCTCACTGGAAACAGAACAATTTCGACATTTCAATAATTAGTTTCAAATTGAACAAAGCAACAACGAAAACAACAAATGAAAAATAAATAAATAATTTCCCGACACAATTGACAAAAAATAAGAAAAACGCGGCATCCATAGCAAATAAACAAGACTTCAAAGTAGCAACGTTTTGTTCATCACCGAAAAGTATTTTTAAATTTGTCTCAATAAATTCGGAGGTATAATTATCAAAAGGTGAATGTTTTTAATTTAAAATATGGAAAGCAAAATTATACAAAAGCAAGAAGAAAAAAAAGAAAGAAAAAGAAAAACAAATAAACAAAACAGGAAACAAAAAAAAAAGCGAAACAAAGCGGTAATCACTCCATTTTCAAAGCTCACGTATACTTGTAACAATATAAGCAAGATGGGAAGCGGGTAATAACACGTTTTATCGAGAATAACGTATATATATATATACACATATATATACATATATGTATATATATATACAGAGACACACAAGTATAGTGATAGAGGGGGGGAGGCAGAAAGAGAGGAAAAAAATGGACAAGCAATTAATGAAAGTATTAAAATCGTTTATAAGAGATATTGCTTAAATGTAAACAAAAACATATTTGCCGAAGAGAAAAATATAGTCAAGGATAATCATTTACAATTGCTTCAAAACTTTCAGTAGCTGATTGAAGCAATAATGTGTATCAATAAACAGGTCACATACTGATGTAATAAAGAACAGAAGAAGGAACCGTTGTTAACGCATAGGTCCGATGTGCTAATATGTTCAAACAGGACGGGTTGAAACGTTGAATTCTTTCTTCAGAAGGGAAAATGGTCAAATATAAGATCTGTAGTAGTAACCAATATTTCAAAACATAGAAGAAACATTACTTAAAATGGGGTGGAATTGGGGGGAATGGGTTAAAAATGACTGCGAAAGAGGGAGAATAAGAAAATATGTGAGATGAAGTGCAAGAACACGTCATTAACATTGAGGGAGAGTCAGTAGGGAAGTAAAAGAAGAGTGAAAACGAAAGGTGGTAGAGAAAGAAGAGTATAAATGGGCATTATAGCTATACATTTATATATATATACCCATGTAAATGCACACACACACACACACACACACACACACACACACACACACACACACACACACACACACACACACACACACACACACACACACACACATATATACGCCGACCGATATCTCGAGCCACGGCTTGATGGCGGCCAGGGAGACGGGTTTCGCCATTTTCAGTCAGTTTACCCTCGCACACATGATTTTATTAAACGAATCAGAGGGAAAAATATAATCTATAATATACATGTAACGGACTCTTGACCAGTAACATCTTTAGTATAAGAACACGCAAATGGCTGAGTCGGATTGAAGACCTACGGCATTTTGAAACAGAGCATGTGGAATGGGCTAAGTAAGATTTTAAAATATATAACTCAAATAAGATATTATATCTATTACGAAACATAACAGAGTTTACACGTTCTCCAAGGAGACAACAATTTGTATGAAAACGTAATTGCAAGGATAATCATACTGTAGGTCTATGTAAAGATATTACACGAACGCTAATATAAATAGTTACGACGAAATTAACACAGTAGTTATGGTTTTCACATACAGAAAAATCGATTAAATATAGATAGAACCGTTGAACGTTTCGCCAGTCGTAATATTCATATCTTTCTCAAATATCACTATAACTTTATATACAATCGTAAATACAGGTTATAGTTTAAACTTTAACTACTTATCATTCATATTGATATATTCCATAATATGAAATAATCGTATGTAGCATACATGCGAGGAAAGGTTTATAGGCATTTAAAAGAAATATATGAATTATATGAATGTTAAAATTAAATAAGTGCATTACTTTCGTCAGTTTCATAGTAGTAAGAAAGTATATTAACATCAGGAATAGAAGTCGATGTTATTTTAGAGCCAACCGTCATTTTAAATTATAATACTCAAAAACTCTAACACCAACTTTATACAATAAACTATAATATTTATTCCATTGTTAAATGGAATATTCACAAATTCCACTTTTAAATATCTACGACCATTATAATTACCCTTTTCTTTTCAGTGATTTACTTAATAAACCCTCTATTTATATGTATTTCCATATAACACCTATTTTAAAAAAATGCTAGTACTAGGATTTTTTATCTTTTATTTTCTAAAATCTTATAAACCAGTATCAACAACTATTGAAACTTTTAATCTATCTACCTATGCACCTAAAAAACTTCCCGTGTGTCTATATATATATCCACATTATCCACAGATGTTATAGATATAATTGTCTAGTAAAACAAATGATGATTTTTTATCATAATAAAACCTGAGGGAAAAAAATTTAACCACACGAACACAGGGAGATTACTAGTTATTACAATTATTCTTTAGAAAAATCTAACGGATTGTAAAAACTACCACACACTTTAAAAACATTTTCGCCTAAAGTAAGTTCACTATAATTTTTTTATATACCTAATACTTTTTCTTTGAGCAATGGAAGGTATAACGTATCCCAATGAAATACTAAATAATAATAATTATTATACCTTTATTACGAAATATATTCTAAAATAATATCGTAGTATACAATATAAAATATCTTTTCTCCTTTTTTCTCTATTATTCCTAAATCTTATTTGTATCTTATACCCCATAAAAAATATTATGTGTATTTCTTCTCTCAATTTTCTCACATTTTGTCACATTTCGTTATTTTTCCCTCCTCATAAAATCCATTTTCTCTCTTATACCCTTACTTAATTTTTTTGCATTAATATTTAAATACCTCTCAGAAGTATGTAAACAATGACTTTCTTCTGAATAATGGAATGTACACGCGAGTGCATTGAAATGCTAAATAATTAATAATTATTTCACTATATAATATAGAATTATTTTTCTCTTTTTTAGCCCAAATCATTCATGCTTATGTTTTGCTCCCTCAAAAATATATTTCATCTCTCAATTCTAATTAAACGACTACTTTATGTCCCTTAACACTTGTAAGTCTAATTTTCAAATACATTATGGTATTTTAGCAAAATGTCATGAGATGATATCTCCCCACACGACTTCGGCATCGTAATAAATCATTGTCTACGTTATTTGAATATTTGAGAATAAGATCCCCATCTTAGTTTCTTATACATGGATAGTATTATAATAC
This sequence comes from Octopus bimaculoides, assembly GCF_001194135.2. NCBI lineage: Eukaryota > Metazoa > Mollusca > Cephalopoda > Octopoda > Octopodidae > Octopus > Octopus bimaculoides. Next base: position 53,233,610 of record NC_068994.1, on the reverse strand, counting down.
CTTACAAACCCTTTTTTCCCAATATCTAAACCCCTAAAATTAGGGGCTTCCTTATACCCGAAGTTTTCTTCTACACGTTAAAATACAGTATATCAATAAAGTTATTTGCGACTTGATAAATAGAGAACGATGAAATTTATTGTAAACAGCGGAATATTTGGGGTTTGTTATATTCGACAACTAACCTTGAATGTAGCAACGCAATATGGCTGCAATCCAATGACTCTAAACAGAATAAAATACGTGAAACCTGTTTCTGCTTTCAAATTATCATTTTTTTTCTTATTTGTTATCTTGTCTCTTATTAACATCTCATGAATATAAATATTCTGGCAATCGAATGAAATGTCACCGGTACTTTACACATTTTAGTATCTCTCATATATGTATCTATGTATATACATACATAGATACGTATATGCATGCATACATACATGTATGTATGTATGCATGTATGTATGTATATACACACACACACACATTATATATATGTATATATATATACATGCACCTGCATATATACGCATTAAGACAAATACACACACAGAGAGACTCACTGACGAACATATATATGCCTATATATATATATATATATATATATATATAT
>NC_068994.1:53225289-53232790 GCF_001194135.2 Octopus bimaculoides | reverse complement strand
TATATATATATATATATATATATATATATATATATATATGCACTCACATATGTATATATATATATATATATATATATATACGTACACATCACATACTAGAACGCGAATGAGAAAGAGGCTCGCATAATGTAAAGCGAAAAGAAATAATGGTTGGAGAAAATCGTTTGTCTCTCACTTTGATGAAAAACATCAGAGTATATGAAAGTCTTTTATACTGAAAAGACTAATAAAATCAATATAATAAAGATATAGCATCATAATTATATTTTATTACTTACATCTCACTGTCATGGTGGTGAGTGTCACATTTAGTAGCGCCGCAGTTAAAAAAATAAAACGGGCAGGAATTTAGTTGAGACTCACTGTGTTGTAAGTTCAAATGCTGCCTAGGTCTGATCGCTCCGTCGTTGATAAAAGTAGGAACATTAAAGCATTGACTTTGATTATATTATTCACCAACAGTTGCTGTTTTGTGTCTATACAATGAATTAGAGTTTATATGTAAGTAATCAATAATGATGAGTTTGCGAATCATGTTCATAACGTAAGTTCGAATTCGGCGAAATACGACTTTGTTTTTCATAATTTTTTGACTCTGTAAAACAAGTAGCATTCAAACAATATAAACTAAATCGTTTGGAATATATAAATAATGGTTTTCTTAGATTACCACATGAAATCACAGTATTTACAAAATGGTTGTAGTAGAATAACCCCATGCCGGTACTTGACTGTTTCTTACCACAGCGTTGCAAGAGATATGTAGAATATTTGTTTTAATATGATTAACCAGTAATAGAAGATTAATACTCTTTTCTATTCTAGGCACGAGGTCCGAAATTTCTGGGAGGGGCCGGTCGATTAGATCGACACCACCACGCAAACCCAACCTCGAAAGGATGCAAGGCAAAGTCGACCTCGGCGGAATGTGAACTCAGAGCGTAACGACAGACAAAATACTGCTAAGCATTTCGGCCGGCGTGCTAACGTTTCTCGCAGCTCTCTGCCTTTAGAAGATTGATATTCTTCATCCCTTGCAAAGTCTCAGAAATTATTATGCGAAAGAGAAGAGTTATCTTTCAACGCTTGGAAGTAGAAGAAAGAGCTTAACATCTGTAGACACAAAAGATCTAGTTACAATACTTGCAAGAGAGTTGAATTCATTAAAGTCACACAAACACTAGTTGATGGAAATAAAAAGGCCGATGGATTAAGTATACCTTCCGAAGTTCAGAAACCATTGGACGAGTGCAGAAGCCATTCAGAGGTCATTGACGAGCTGTTCGGTTTCTCTCCATCTAATTTCTTCTGAAAAGATTTTCCCATCCGAGATTATGGCAGAAAACAATTTAAACCATATTATAGAAAGTAAACAATTTGATTTTTGTCAGTCTTTGCTTGGTCAGAAAATGTGGCATTACTCTGCTGAGTTTCTAATCTTGCAGGAGATACAACAGAGAAAGAATACGTACATGTTTTTACGGAGAGATTAGTGGTTTCCTGGCATTTCTAATGTATACAAACTCGGATACATAACTAAGCAGGCCAATCTTATTTGCATAACAGTACATGCAATCTCAGTCGGGTTAAATAATTAATTAACCAATCATGAAATAATTGATTAATTATGTATTCACAGCATTTTGTTTGGTAAGTAGAAATGTAATGTAAAGCATACACTCTTTTGTTATATAACCTTACAATGTTAAGTCAGCTTACATGTTTTCGCTGTTATATAAGAGAAACAACTTTTACTAAACAATTTAGCACTTTTCAGACTGGATTATGTAAATCACTTTACCCTACGCTTCGCTGATTATGGCTGACACGGATGACCGCAATAAAACTGAAATCAACAGAAACAGCAAAATTGCGACGTAAGGTGGTATATTTTCTCGTCATATCACTTGGAATTTATATTTCAATAAAGAATTATTCCACTACTATCAACAATGGTGTGAAAAATCGTATCGTGTAAAGAAAGCGGTTTAAAACAATTATTTGGCGGAAGTGATGCCAAACTTATATAATTCCAAAATCTAAGTAACTTTCGAAACAGAAATCTTTCATCGCCTTTCAAAATTGTCACAGATAGCATTTGTTGTTCTACAGTTTTGCTCAATATATTTAACAGCACCGAAATCTGCCATAGAAGTCAGCAATAAAAATCTAAATAAACCACCATTTTTCTCGTGTCCAATCGCCACTATTGAGCAATACTCATATACGTCTGTATAAAATCAATCGGACCAAGATGACTGTAGAATATTCAATAACTTGGGCACATTTTAGCAATTTCAGCATGTTTTTATATTCTTGAAACTTTCTGAAACTTTCTTTAGACAACATACAATTTTAGGTGAGATAAAAAATAGAAAATAGAAAAGAACAGTCGATTTCGATTTAAAAGTTAATTGTGAAATCGTCAGAGATTGTGTGGACTATTTGTCTCTCTATATACGGGCGATGATCTTGTTAAACAACACCTAAAAGAGATATGCAGTGTACCTGGTAATGAAACTACCCATAATATATTACTGACGTTGATAAGAAAATTAGTGGAAAATATCAATTGCTGGGTACTACCGGTCGGACTTGTTGACAATATATTAAGGAGTTAAGAAAAATAATGTTCTCCATCTTATGTAAAATAAAAATACTAAAATGTTGGTAGGTTCTACACTCCATATCCTTGAAGAGGCAATTAATAACCTTTATTACTTAATAAACTTTACTAATTAATAATATTTAATAAACATCTGGGAAAACTCAGTAATTGGAAGGGAGTATTCAAAATATCAATGACTATAAACACAATATCCTTGCACAACAAGCTACTTCTTAAGGTCTTGAAACATTTTTGTGTAAGATCTAGAATGAAAAGAACGATTGTGAATCATAATGTATCATGGTGGAATATAATCAAAAAGAATTACTGCTGCGACCCGATGCATTTTTCTCTCCTTAACTGCGGTAAAGCTGCATAATAAGATGTTAGCAAGAGATTTAATATTAGGAGAGAAGTACAAATGTAACATTTTCTTGAATGCTTTCATATGTAGGTTTAAAATTACTACAGAAGGTCAAATTGACATACAGAAATTGCCTACCACGGCAAGGACAAATCTTTTAGCCAAGAATAAAACAAATGATTTCGCAGAAAACTATAGGTTTGCCTAAACATAGGTGATAAACCTTGAAGAATCTTTTCAATAATTTCTTCCGGGAATATTATGTTTCCAGCAAGGAAATGTGTAATGACTTGGCAGATGAAAGAAGGGACGGATTTTGATGACGCGGAACAACTTAGTATTTCGATATTTCTAGCAAGCATATACATAATGTTTGCATTAAATACGCTGACATTAACGAATCCAATTCAAAAGAAGTACAGACTTGTATAAACAATCCCAAAAGCATTACAATTCTGTTCTCTATCCATAGTTGCCGGATTTATTTCATTTAGCAAATATGACCGAATATAACTGCTGCTTTAAGTGCTGCGATTGAAGGTTTAGAAGAAGTCTAATGCTGCAGACGGCAAATGAAAGAATCACGAGTATATATCTATTTGTTTGTTGACGATCTCATGATCTACACTGAAAATATTTAGAATGAAACTCGATTTAATTGTTATTTCAAATACGATATGGGTGGAATTTAGCAAATGTAGATGTTCATAATCGATAGCTGAATGTAAGTAGAAAAACGACATTAAAGTAAAAAAAAGAAAATAAGTTTGACGTCAGAGATCCCTCCTGATCCTCACAATCAGTGCTACAAATACTTAGATATTGATGAAAGCGTATCATCGTTGTGAACAAATATAAAATGATCAAGGAAACATGATGTCAGACATAAAAAGTCAGAGCTTTAGTCTTACATAAAGAAAATATCCAATGATGCATTTTTTATATCAGTTTTGGAATCAGGATTTTGGAAACTTAACAACTGAGAAAGTCCGCTCCTTTGATATTAAAACCTGCAAAATTCTGGTATCAGCTGGATACTTCTATAGAAATATTGATATCAGCATACATATTCCCAGAGAGAGAGAGAGAGAGAGAGAGAGAGAGAGAGAATGTGAGAGGAGGCTTCAGGTCAGCTCAGACAGTCTTTGAACATCGTATAAGCCGGACCTACTAAAGTAAAGTCCAAACAATCGAAGATTTTTACCAATTGATCAAATGGGATAGGAGTAATATCTTACAAATAATCAAAACCTGGAGGATAAAAACTCAGCACCACCAAAAATAATGTATGGTTATGTTCCTCACAAACGTGTCAATTATATAATATCTACAAAACTTGCAGCTTCTCTATTACGTATAGCGGTTACAGCAAGTCATATTGCGTAGGCCATAATTTGAAATTCAATAATTCAATAAGTAAAAGTCAAGAGATTTCGAGCGTTTCAAATTAAGAAATAGGCAGAAAATATGCAAAACTTTTTTCAAGATTCACTATGCAATTATATTTCTGTCACTACCTAAATTGCAATGACGTGGCCTGTTTCCTTTTGCTGAATAAAAATTAAGGGCAAAAGCCGCAAGCAAATATATGAATACGCCTTTGCAATACCGGCGAAGTACCAAAACAAGTAATACGTGACTAAACGCATGAAAGAAAAACATGCAACTTAGACACAGGAACTACTTAGAGATTTATCATCATTAGTAACTGTCACATCAACAATGAGTCTGAGAGAATCGATGTCAATAGAAACGGGAAACAGAATCTTCCAGACAACCGTCCTTGTTAACATATATCCGAGATTGTATGATTGTGTATAAAAGAATATATTAGTCAATGAAATTCCAAATTAGTCTGATTTTCACGTTTCGTTATTTGAAATTTTTTTACACTTTTACGATTCTTTAATATTGAATTAAACTACTACGTCCATGCGTTACTCAGTCATCAGATTTATGTAGGGGCTGTCGTGTTCCACAATTAACAACAATAGTCAATTGTGGAACAAAACTGTCACTACATAAACCTGCTGATTGCGTGACGTATGAAAGTAAGTATATATATATATATATATATATATATATATATATCATATATATATATATTTGAAAAATGAAACAAGGAAAGCTTCTAATAATTCAGAGTTATTTTTTAAAACCCTATGTATTTCGGGCGCAAAGCCTATCTTGAGAAGGATTCAGACAAAAAAAAAAGTGTATTTACATAGATTTTTTTTTTACTGCTTTCTATACTGCAATACTTCAAATGAACTGCAACGCTTTTATATTTATATATAATCTACAGGTGCCACGTGCCAGAGATACAAATATATATGTAAACTGTAAAGAAAAGCTTAATGTATTTTTCCCGTGAACAACTGTGATGAATATGATCACCGATATCAATGAACGAATGATGAGAATATTTTAACTTCTGTCTTGTTTGGAGAAAGAATGGAATACGACATTTCCACGCCTTTTACTATTTTATTAGTAATGAAAGATTTGCAATTAGGAAAAGGAATCATTTTATTCTGGTGTCCTCTATTTGCTTCTCATGCGTGAAATTACCTTTTAAAAGCGTTTAAGACAGAAAAGGAAAAATGGTAAATGGAACAGTAATTGGGTTGGCGATTTGTGTTTTATCTCATTAGGTGCCATCGCATCGTTCAGTTGATTCACCTTTGAATTATCTCACTTTTGCTTTATTCGATGGCTGTTTGTCTCGCTATTTGTTTGTTGTCTCCTTTTTTCCTCTTCTTAGCATCCGACTAAAACACCCCGGAAGTTGCTTGCTTCACCGCTAGCATGTCGAGGCATCATCATCATCATTATGCTAGACATGCTCCTCTTCGCATGATCGTCGTCATAATCTTCCTTCTTCTTATCATCATCATCATCATCATCATCATCAGCCTCATCGCTATCATTATAGTCGTTGTCTTCATCGTCACTATGATCATTTAATTAATGCCACCATCATCACCGTCACCCCTATTGTCATCAACATCATATCTAGCTCCACAAACTCTTTCTCCTACTCCACCTCTTCCACCATCTTCCCTCTCTTCCTCCCCTCTTCATCCTCCTCCTGCTCCTGCCTCACCTCCCCTTCCCTCAACCACCACTGTATTTATTTTGACTTTGGCTTTTTTTAGGATCGACAAAATAAGTACCAGTTGAGCACTGGGGTTAATGTAAATGATTTCCTTATTCCCCACGAAATCCTGGCCTTGTGCCAAAATTTGAAACCATTTTTATATTTGTCACAAATATGGAATACTTAAAAACTGAGCGACTTTTATCATATTGAAGGAGTGAATCGTGGTTAAACAACAACAAAAATAGCGACATGTCGTTTGTGCTCGTTAAGTGCACGCATCGTTTCTGGAAAATTTATAGTTTGGCTTCATTGTGACACGAGAAGGTTGAGATATCATGGATAAAATAGGTTCAGAGAGTATAGATATTTTTTATTGCTTTTGCGGATAAGAACTGCACTTAAAAGCCGTGTCGAAAAATCGACAATAACAAGCGCAACAAAACAGAAATAGATGGAGGAAAAAAAAAAAACAGAAATAAACTCCCAAGAGCAATCAAAAGGAAACCTAACACGGTTATTGATTTCAAAAGACCATCCATTCTCTGAATGAACAAAATATCTTAAGATGGCGGCGTCCCAGCGACACCAGCTCGCTGGATGAAAATACTGAAATAGTAAAATGAGAAAGTTATGGAAGCGTGGTGGAAAAAACAGAAAGTTGATATCTGCTTGTTTGTTCAAATCTCAAGAACGGCATTAAATAGCCAAAATTCTTGTTCAACCCAAGGTAAACCTCGATTGTACAAAATATGATAAATAACTTGCTCAATCTTGACTATTGTTTGAAGACAACGGGGCGTATTTTGTAGGAAATTAGCCTCTATTTCTAGTAAGTTCAGTGATCTCAAAGAGGTCTCCTTGTTAGGTTGTGAAGCAAAGCTTTCCAACAGAGACAAATCGAAAACCAATGTGCGAATTCAACTGGTCGTTAGATTTCTACTTATTAATGTCCCACTGAAACGTAAAAAAATTCTTGGAATATCTCCAAGTAGTAACTCACAATAGCTTACACTTCACTAGGTTCCTGCATTATAGTAAGCAGCAAAGTGCTACACATGACATATGTACAATAAATACTACAGGAAACTCGAGAATATTAAAGGAAACTTACTTGTGGCCCACAAATGTTGCGGATATTTGCATTATATTATAAAATAAAATGATGCGTAAAGAAAAGGTCTGTATTATTTCAAGCAGTAAATTAACCTGATTATATTTACCAAGAATTTGATGTATCGAAAAAGACACAATCATTCTGAAAGTTATAATAAAGTGAAGTCAAGTATTGATGAGCGTCAAAGAGAATAGAAAGTTGGTCGTAGCTATCTTAATAGTTTAAAGTAATAAGCTGGAGACTAAAAATGGAAATAAAAGCAACTATGTAAACTTACTTTCTCTCTCTCTCTCTCTCTCTCTCTCTCTCTCT
>NC_068994.1:53219591-53224759 GCF_001194135.2 Octopus bimaculoides | reverse complement strand
TATCTATCTATCTATCTATCTATCTATCTATCTATCTATCTATATATATATATATATATAATAATAATAATAATAATAATAATAATAATAATAAGAATTGATAAGTATTAAAAGAACTGATTTGAAAGCAATAACTTATTGACAGACAGTTGTAGATGATCGTATCGTTGACAAAAGGGTCTGCGTTTCATAAACATTTCGAAATTGTATATGTTTACGTGCTGATACAAAAACCTTTGCAAAAAAGTAGCTCTTCTCCACTCGTAAATATGATATATCACTGAAATATCATGTATAGTGATAAACAACAACCGTGGAAGCTGACAAGTCTCTACGCCGTCGCTTGAAATAACAGAGATTTTAGTCAAATTTTGCCAAAATAAATCCATCCGACCTTCATAAAGAATTCCCATGTGATTCATGGACATTCCTCCCTGGACTCACTTTGGAAATGACAAATAACACTAAGAGATTTCATCTTTATTGTTCTTATGACTTTGTTTTTTTCTTTACATCGTATTGTCATAGTTCTGATAACGTTTTTATCGTTTTCATATAGAGAAGTTTTTAAAAGCGTTTATAAGCACAAACTCTTCACCCAGGAACTTTAAAAGTAGATTTCTGAGATAACTTAGCTTCTGGTGTCATATGTCGTCAACAGCAGATCCACGCATTTATCTGCACTGTCAAAAACGACAAACTGACCTTACAAAAACTAAAATTCTGTATTAAGATATATATGAAAATAAGAAAGGAAATAAAAGAGACGCTAGAGAAAAACATGCATTTCTATGAATCGTGTTTTTCGACATCTCTCAGGACCTTCATAATATTACTGGAAAAATTTAACATAGACAAAAAAGTGTCGTTGTTTTGTTGATGTTGTTGAACTCTACCTCAATCCAGATAGAATAGCTGTCCAACAAAATGTGATCAAGCCATGTCATCACATATTCGCCTCATGTATAATGCAATTAACAACACATTATTATAATATAAAAATGCCCTTTTCGATTTATAAAACAATAGAGACCGAGTTGAGAGAGATCTGTCTACTATTACCTAAAAACTGGAACAATCACGTTTAAATTATTTCCTTGGCCCGAAATCAAGTATGTATTTATATCTCTAATGCTAATCTTATTACTTTCATGCATATATATTTTTTCTTCCGTGTGAGTATGTATATATAATAATATATAGCCCATTAATTTGTATTTTTCTGGCATGAGTAACACAATAGCCTCTCCTCGGCATAAATCTTAACGTTAATATCTATTTACATGCACAAGTCTTTCAGCAAATTTGCATTTATTGGTCCCTTAATTTTTGTTTTTCAGTTATTTTATTAAGGTCCTGAAATATGACATATGCAAATGCATTTTTTTCTGTAGTATTTTTTATTACTGTTGTTGTCTTTCAGATTTTTCTTAAGTGCCTAAGTAACACGTTTATCTTTCGTATTGTCATTGTCAATGCTGACATTCTATAATATCGGTGTTGCAATTGTAAATGCTTTTGGGGCAAATGTTCCTCACACACACACACGCGCACACACTCACGCACAAATTTATTTTCTTTCTCCTTCTCCAAAGATGGAATGTGGCTTCCCACTGTATACGAATTATCTCACATCCACACCAGTGTAGCCATATTGAAACTAATTTCACACGTGAATGACAAGAGAAAAAGAAAAGAGTCCTTCTCGTGAATACAGAAGACATCTAACAGCTTATCCCTTCTTATCCTTCTTCATGATGGAGAGAAAAAAAGCAAACGATTCAATAAAGAAAAGAGGAATAGGGGCTATTCTAAAACAGCATTTTTTTCATGGTAAAATAAGATAGATACGACAGCAACAATAAAACTATAATGGTTTCGAAAATGCGTTAAACAGACATTAATCGAATGAGGAAGATGTAAGGCGAATGCAAAACTGGATTTCCTTTCACAACATGTAGAGATTTGCTTTTAAAATGTACAACTTAATCCTGTAAAGTATTTGGTTTATCGCTCGATGGACACAATCATATAGCGCTTTTAAAATAAGAATGATAATGGTCTCAAATTTTGGTACAATACCAACAATTTAATGAGATGGGGCGATCACTTAATTGTATCAACCCCACCGCTCAATTTTTTCTTATTTTTATCGACCCCGAACGGAATAGAGACAATGTCAACCGCTGCATAATTAGAACTCGGAACGTAAAGAGCATGAAGTAAAGTCGCAAGAAATGCCTGCAAGCTTGCTGCCTTAATAATGATATTATTATTATTATTATTATTATTATTATTATTATTATTATTAATAATAATAATAATAATAATGATAATAATGATAATAATATAAGGCGGCGAGCTGGCTGAAACGTTAGCACGCCAGGCAAAATGCTTAGTGGTATTTCGTCTGTCTTTACGTTCTGAGTTCAAATTCCGCCAAGAGCGACTTTGCCTTTCATCCTTTCGGGGTCAATAAATTTAGTACCAGTTGCGTACTGGGGTCGATCTAATCAACTGCCTCCTCTTTAAAAATTTCGGGCCTTGTGCCTAGAGGACAAAATAATAATAATAATAATGATATTAATAATAATAAGATAAAACGATGACAAGAAAAGGACTGATACGACGGTATATTACGAGGGAGGTTTGCTTATTGTTTCTAACTCTACTCAGCCGAATCACTTGACGTTTTGGAAACAAAAGCCAACTATACTTCAAATAATCTCAAACCCAACAACTTAAACGTAAAGGGTACATGTGTAAATAGTGTGGTTCTTATTTGCGTATCTCTTAATGGGACAAAACTGGCAAAACACTTCTTATATGCTTAGTCTGCTCGCTCGGATCTGACCTGGTTCTGAACAATGGTGACAACAGTAACCACCACCACCACCACCACTACTACTACTACTACTACTACTACTACTACTACTACTACTACTACTACTACTACTGCTTCACATGAATATCTAGGATAATAATTGAACACGATGCTTAGATGCGCAGATGAGACAACAATAAACATCAGAAGCCATTTAAATGCGCCATTTTGTAACATGTCTGCCAATTCTCACAGCCGTAGGAACAATTTAGTTAATTATTATTGAAGAACTTGGCGATTTTCCCACATTTGCGAATTTTATTCGACGGAATTCATACAACATTAAAGTTTACTTTACGTTAGCAATGGAGGCAATATCATGTAACCCAAAGCATTCGTGTGGTTTTAAATAAAGTTGAATTTTCATTAACTGTCACCACAAGGCCATTTGTTTTAAATTGAACACAAAGAATATCAATATCACAAAAAAAACTCTACAAAACAAAAAGAAAAAAAGATTAATTATTTATATGTGTATCTACGTTACTGTCAACCGTACATGACTATCAATATTTGCACACAGACACGCACACACAGAGAGACTTATATCAACGTATGTATCTATCTGTCTATGTACCTACATATATATATATATACATACACACGCTCACAGAGTCACACGCACATATATAAGAAACACCTGTGAAATACCTGACCACAAATAATCACAGAAAACTATTAAAAGAAAGACCGAAATATTTTCATGTTATTTTTTAAAGTTTACACACAGTATTTCTTCACACACACACATACATATACATGGATACATATATATATATATATATATATTCGACACACAATGCCAAGGCTATGCATTCCATATGTAGGAAAAGTTTCTCAACATCATGCTTGCAGCTACTGAGGTGGTAGTAGCAGAGTAATTGAGAGAGAAGCGTGGAATGTTTGTCATGAGTAGAAGGGAAAGACGTGAAGTGAAAGTCAGATTAATGCTCAGTGGATATGGTGTGGTTCTGAGAATGTGATTGATGGTAATAGATGTTGATAAAGTTAAATGCAGTATTATAAATATAGGTGAATTCTAAAGAGGAGTGAAATTGATTGGCGAAAGCGATAAAACGTGTAGTATAGTTTGCAGAAGAGAGTTCTAGCGCCGATAGAGTGTAGTGATAGTGTATTTCCGATGTGAGGCAGGTGAACTCTGAGAAAATCTACGCTTCAATATTGCCAACGAACAGATTAACGTAGTGGAGGGCTACTCTGATGTACATAACCACCCCAGAAACTCTGATAGATGTCTCATGCAAGAGATAAGCATTTAAGATCGAAGAGCAAGAATATAATAAATGTACATTGCTAAAAATTCGGCCATATTGAGTTTTTATAGAATTTGTGGATGAGAGAGAAAGAAAAGGGGAAGAGAGCAGAAAAAATACTTTTTACAGTTTCTGCCGTGCATGTAGTTCTTTTTTCCATCGTCTAATGGGTTCTTCCCCTTTAATAGGGGTGGGGGAAGCTCCATTAATAACGCAGAGTCCAGTACGCGACAGAGAAAAGAACTACAGGCACGACAACGGACACTCTAAAAAAACTCCTATCTGCTTACTCTCTTCTCATTTTCTTTTCTCTCTCTCTCTTGCCCACGTATTCTTCAAAATCTCAATGTGGTCGAACTTTTAGTAACGTACTTTTATTATATTCTTCGCCGCACATTTACTTTGACATTATCTATCCTTGTGAAACTCACTGAATCTTATGTGAACATTTGATCGTTTAAACATGCTTGCTCGATTTCTACTTCATAATTTTAAACTCTGTTTTATATACAATCGTACCATTGATAAAGAAAACCATTGTTGAAACTAGTTTGGTATGTATGTGAATAAATCTATTTAAAATCAAGTATGTTTTTCAAAAACTAATTCTCCTATATTCTCCTGCATGAAAATATACAGTCTTCTTTCTATATGCATGTATGTATGTATGTATGTATGTATGTATGTATGTATGTATGTATGTATGTATGTATGTATGTATATATACATACATATACACATATATATATATACATATGCATATATACAGAAACTCACACACGTGTGTTTGTGTATGTGCATGTATATATAAATATATGTTACTACATGTATATATGTATATGTATATATATATATATATATGCATATATATGTATATATGTATATATATGCGCATGCGTATATGTGTATATATATATATTTCTGCATGTGCATATTTACATATCTTCGAATGTATACATTCATGGATATATTACGCACAAGTATACACACATATGCGTAGACACGTATAT
>NC_068994.1:53216929-53217071 GCF_001194135.2 Octopus bimaculoides | reverse complement strand
TATATATATATATATATATATATATATATATATATATATATATGTATGCATATATGTGTATATATATATATTATATATGTATATATATATAGATGGATATATGTATATATGTATATATATATATATATATATATATATATAT
>NC_068994.1:53214821-53216919 GCF_001194135.2 Octopus bimaculoides | reverse complement strand
GTGTGTATATATATATATGCGTACATATGTAGATGCATATATCTATAAACGTGCATAAATCTACGCACGTGTATGCGTGTGAATGCTACTGTGTACATTTGCATATATAATGAACAGTTACCGATTTGTTGTGAGCGTCAATATGCGTGTGTTTGTGTAGATATATGTTTTGAAGGTGGAATCGGTTTTGATATAATTATGGTGTTTAGTGACTAAATTTGACGAGTTTTGTCTAACACGTCAACTCTTGTCACTAAAAACTGCTGGCCACACATCCGAATCACAAATCTATGGCATTTTTATGAAGATTATAGACAGTATTAATTCATAGTTCCAAACCATTCTGTTCATTTAAAATGATGTAGTGTCTACAAGACATTTTGAAGATGACAGCGTTTTTTTTAAATATTTATTACAAAACTAAAACGCTACAACCAACTTGTTGCTACATTATAGTGAAAGAATGGAAAAAGAAGTCTGCTAGATACAAATCTTATAATAAACACAGATACTTTCTCCATCATATAAGATATAGCAGAGCTTAGCTCTCTGTGGCCGAGATAGTATGTGATGTAAGGTTTGAAGATGATAAAATATCAAGTGACAATTATTATTAATTAGCTAAAGGGTGACATACTTATAAACTGCTTCCTGCGAAGAATAATCTGTAATCTTTAAGAAGTTATGGAAAGAAGAGAACAGATAAGAATATATTGTTTATAATTTTCCAAAGTAGCTGCTGGTATGAGCTTCCATATATCAGATAACTTAGGAATTAATCATAAAACTGAGTTTTCATTAAGTTTCAATAACAGAAAATAGAGCCAATAGCGAAATAAATATGGGAGCACATACCTGAACTCTTTTAAAGTTAGGGTTATATAAGAAGCAGGCTGAAAAGATTATTCAGAAATATACTTTTCAAACTGTTTTCCCTATTCCAAGATTGGAGGTTATTCTCTGTACGGCAGAATAACCGTATATATATTAACGGTCTAATTCTCATAAAGATAGCGCGAAACCTGTAGCACGCTTTGAAAAGCTGACAGAAGAGGCTGTAGTTAAATAACCGTATTGACGAGTCTTCATTTATTTCACGTAAATCTATATATCGGTTTAATCTCGGCGAGAAAAAGACAAAGGAAAAACGCATGCTTCACATAACTAACATAGAATGTATTTGAACTTAATTAAACTAACTTGCCTCTAACTCTCAACGTTTAGTTTCGTCCATATAGACTCAGAGCATATAATAAGGCGCTCAATAAGTGGCGTCAAAGGAATCGTTGTAATAAAGTCGTAGAATGATTCTGTCTTTGTCACAGACTGTGTATGGCGTGTGCGTCCATGCGCACGTACGTATGTGTGTGTGTGTGTGTGTGTGTGTGTGCGTGTGTGTGTGTGTGTGTTTACGTGTTATCTGTAAGACCTCAAGTACAAAAGACAAAATATTTCTTAGAGTTAAATCAAATTAAAGCATTGACCATCTCGCCATTGTAATTGCAACCATTTCTAAGCAGCCTACTAGCTGAAAGAATTCTGCCTGAAGGATGAACAGAGATAAACTCAAATGAATCGACTGTTGCTCCAGTCATCATTTGCTTTGCAAATTGTGAATATATATAGAATTCTGCATACATGTATGCATTGCATGGATGTATGTGCATACGTACGTATTTATGTGTGTATGTATGTGTGTACACATATAAATATATATATATTATATAAGTGCTTGAATACATACATATACATATATATAAATACATGCATGCACAAATACAATCACACACACATCCACACACACACATATGAAGGTTGATAGATAAAGTGAAAGAAAATAGAGAGATATAAATATAAATAAAATATTATATATGGAAATGTACATATATTTGTATAAATACACAGACACCTATATATATATATATATATATATATATATATATACACACACATACATATATATACATGTATATACATACACACGTATATACATATAGATATATACACACACATATCTATATACATACATATATACATATATGTACACTATATATATATACGTACGCCCCCATATATATATATATATATATATATATAT
>NC_068994.1:53213618-53214750 GCF_001194135.2 Octopus bimaculoides | reverse complement strand
ATATATATGCATATACACGCGCATACATACACGTACGTACGCACACACACATGTATAGAGGAAGAAATCTACTGGGCAGAGACTAAAAAGAAACAGAGACGCGGAGGAAGGCCTGCGAGAGGGAGGAGAAGCAGAGAAGAGTTGAGAAGTGGTTAGATCAAGAGGAACTATTGCGGGGGTGGAGATGATAGCGGAAAATAGATTGTTTGACTCGAGATTAACATTAAGGAAGTGATAACTAAGTCTTAATTGGACATAGAAACAGTATTAACCCGTTTCTGAAATGCCTATGTCAAAGAACTGCAGAACTGAAGATGTAAAGTCATTATTTTTGATCATTTAATGAAGAATTTTATTTGAATCACTTCTACTAAACGTCAAGTACCTCTACTACAAGAGAGATGGTTACTGCCATCAAGACAGCGCAATCACTACTGTCGCTACCATCCAAAACACCACCAGTACAATCCCACTCCACAACCACCCCACTACCAGAACCAGCATCACCCTCCCACCACCGCTAGCCGCCGCCTTCACCACCGCCATTACCACCACCAACGCCACCACTACCACCATCTTTCTTATGTATTACCAAAACACCGCAATCACTACTACCTCATAAACGCTACCAGCGTCATCAGCATTACTGGCACCAAAGCACGACTACCACCACTACTACCATTCCCAGACTACCGCCGCAGAAACCGTACCAGCACCAGTGCAAGCATTACCATCACCACTGACAACAAAACACCACCTGTATCACCACCACCACCATCACCACCACCACCACCACCACTACTGTTTCTGTCGTACCTGTATTTCAAAGTGGCCAGCCTTGTGACACACTCTGCCACGCTGATTCTCCCCGAGAAATACGTTAAGTGTACACGTGTCTGTGGAGTGCTCAGCCAATTGCACGTTAATTTCGCGAGCAGGCTGCTCCGTTGATTGGATCAACTAGAACCCTTGTCGTCGTAACTGACGGAGTGCCACGAATGGTTGTGGTAATAATGAGAACATCACCACAACCATTCGCGGCCCCGCGACTTCCAAACGAACATTAGCGAAGAAGTATAAATTCAAAGTTCAAATAAGTTATCAGACGCGTACGGAGTGGTAAATATATTTT
>NC_068994.1:53212587-53213093 GCF_001194135.2 Octopus bimaculoides | reverse complement strand
TTCTTCTTCTTCTTCTTCTTCTTCTTCTTCTTCTTCTTCTTCTTCTTCTTCTTCTTCTTCTTCTTCTTCTTCTTCTTCTTCTTCTTCTTATTATTATTATCATTATTATTTCTCCAAGCTTACGTGCCTCATTGTGGTGAAAAGCAGGAGTCAATATTGCCGAGTCAATAATATGCAACGGGAGACACAGAAAGCTGAAAAGTAGTTCAAAGATTACCTTTGTCTTTTTACTTTCTTTCATTGTATGTTTTGTTCCACCTTAAGGCGAAACAGAACAGTGTAATTTGAGTTGATAATGACTGAATGGAATCGAAAGCCGACACACACTTGTTTGGTCATACAGAAGCAAGTGAACAACTGAGACTGCTTTTACTTATTCACTTAACCTGCTTATCATTATTATTATTTATTATTATTATTATTATTATTATTATTATTATTATTATTATTATTATTATTATTATTATTATCATCGGTAGTAGTAGTAGTAGTAGTAGTAGTATTTC
>NC_068994.1:53210375-53211668 GCF_001194135.2 Octopus bimaculoides | reverse complement strand
ATATATACATATATATATATACGTGTATATATATATACACATATACATAGTATATTCATATGTATATATATATATATATATATATATATATATATATATATATATATATATATATATATACATAAACACATATACATATGTGCATACACATACGCAGATATATATACATATCCACACACACACACACATGTATATATATAAAGTCGTTGGCCTGAATTTCATGTTTGTTCTCTAATCAATGTTTTTATATATACATATATATACATATGCACATATATGTGTATATATGTGTATATATATATGTATGTATGTATTTATGTATGCATTTATGTGTGTCATTGCGTCTTTGTTTCTGCTCTACTACCGCTTGAGAACCGGTGTTGGTAAGTTTACATCACCGTAACTTGCACTCTGGCCAAATACGATAGAATTATCACCAGGCTTAAAAAAATGTATTGGATCAAGTAGTTTGACTAAAGTACTCTAAGGTGCTGCCCCAGCAACGCCGCAGTCTAATGACTGAATTAAGTAAAAGATATACACTATACATTAATTGTATGACAAGTAACCAGTAGTTTGATCTTCAGAATGAAGCTGTCTTGTGTATTCGTACCATAGTCCCAGTTTATTTTAATCGGAGTCCATAGCTGGATAGGCTATCAATTACGTTTTGAGTGCAAAAACAAATTATGTAAAATAATTCATAATATATTTAGTAACCAAATACTTCATGAATAATCTTGCCTGTTTTGTTTTGATTTTTGCTTCCTTAATGCACATAATCCACATATGCGTTTCACAGATGGGAAAATTACCACATATTTCTACAAGATCAATATCAGCCTCAACAATTTCTTACTCAGTAACATATGACTATTTTCTTCTACTACCAAAACCTCCTTTAGCCACAGCACAAAGAGAAACGTATATAACAATGCTTATCTATACAAAAGACTGGGAGCCACATGTGATACCGTTTTCCCCTTCTTTCCTTTTCTTTTGTGTTATACATGTCAAACTTAGTTTATGAATACAAACACCAAAATATTTTCAGTTAAAGTACAAGACGTAAGCAAATTACCAGAATTTTTACATTTGTAAACACATTTTATGCGTATACTTTTATTTTCATATTTATAAGTACACAGAATAAAGCTATTGTTCCCTTACGCTTAGAAGTGAAACAAATTAATTACACAGAAAATATACTTATAAAGGTTTGATGACGCATTTTCATTTTCAACATTAACTCAGTATTATTCACACCGGCGCACATACTCACATACATATATA
>NC_068994.1:53207889-53210265 GCF_001194135.2 Octopus bimaculoides | reverse complement strand
TATATATATATATATATTCAAATTTGAAACGTGCGAATTATATGCAGGATAATAACAATGTTGATGGTAGTAGTTGTAGTAGTAGTAGTAGTAGTAGTAGTAGTAGTAGTAGTAGTAGTAGTAGAAGTAGTAGTAGTAAAGAGTAAAAATCCTCTTCGGTCATGAATGACCACGGGATTGCACCTAGAAATTTACCCTCCGAGACACAAGTCTGGGCAAAGTTGTTTATGGAAGATCAACAGTCACCCATGCACACCAACCTCCCCGCTCCATGCCCCTCGATGTTATCGAAGGGAAAGGCAAAGGGGCCGATACAGCTTGGCACCAGTGACGTCGCAAGTCATTTCTACAGCTGAGTGAACTGGAGCGACGTGAAATAAAGTGTCTTGCTCAAGAACACAACACACAACCTGGTCCGGGAATCGAACTCACAACCTCATGATAGTGAGCCAGACGCTGTAATCACAGAGCCGTGCGCCTTGACAGTAGTAGTAGTGGTGGTAGTAGTAGTAGTAGTAGCAGTAGTAGTAGTAGTAGTAGTAAAAATAATGACGGTGGCAACGATTTGTATGGTAATAAAGAGGGCAATAATAATGGCGGCTCTACTAACAAAAGCACCAATTAATATTTAGTAACAGAAATAAAAGTAATATGAATGAGTCGACCTCCATCACCATTATGTAAATTTTAACATTACGTAATTTGAATACTTTTGATTATTTTTCTATCACTTTTTAACGTATTTCATTTTGTAATTTATTCTTAATTTTGTTTTTAATCTATGCGTTTAATTTAAGTTACTTTAATCATACTGAAACTATCTTAAGCTTTGAATATTTTTGAGCAGCCTGTTATTAGTATAATAGTGTAGTAAGAAGTTTGCGTCTCAACCTCATGGTTTCAGATTCAATTCCATTGCATGGTACATGGAGCAAATGTCTTCTACAAGAGGCTAGGACCTTGTGTGTAGATTTGGTAAATGGAAACTAAAAAGGTTAAAAATGTGTTTACATGATCGGGATCTAGCAGTTCGATAACAGGGATAGATAGAATAAAGTTAGAATAAAATCTCTGTAAGGGTGTGCGCTAGCATGGTTGCTGCAGTTTAATGTTGAAACAAATAACATAGATATACATGCATGTGTATGTGTATGTGTGTGGACGAATGACAAAACCGTTCACCATTTTCTGTTTGTCCTATGGTGTTATACCGGATATCGGTTTGAGTCATTCTCCGAAGCGGTAACAGATCAAGTTCAGGAAGATTAACAATATTGAAATTATATCTCTGTTGGATATTTAATGAAAATGAATGCATGAATAAAATAGAATTCAGTTTCCAAGTTAGAATGAAACACTCTAGCGTTCGGGAGATTGAAGTCACTCTACCGGAAGATATTGATAGGCTGATCCACTTGTTTAAATATTTCTCCTACATTTTCTGTCTTCTAATGTATATGCCTACATGGCTATATAAATCTGGCTGCGTAAATTTACACACACGCACACACGCACACAACGCATACACATATTTATATACACATATGTAAATATATATGTACATACATATATGTAAACATAAATGCAAATATATATATGTACATATATATGTATACATATATATATATATATATATATATATATATATAAATATATATACATACAAATCCACACACACACACACACACACACACACACACACACACACACACATATATATATATATACATACATACATATTCGCATACAATTTCACATATGTGTGTGTGTGAGTGTTTGTGTGTGCATGTGAGTATGTGCGTAAGTGTGTGTGTATATATATATATATATGTACATATATATATATACATGCATATATATATACATATTATATAACTACATGCATGCATAATTACATATATGTGTGAGTGTGAATAATTGTGAATGTGCGCGCGAGTACGTACGGGAGTATGTGAGCATATAAAAGCACATATTTAAATACACACATATGAATATATCTACGTATGCGATCCTATTTATACTGGGGTATTTACATATTCAGCTATCCGTATATTCTAGCCGGAAGAAGCGCGTACGTATGCACGTGTGTGCATACATACACGCATATAGATACACAAACATACACACATATAGATGTGCTTGTCTGTGTATGTATATGTGTGTGAATATATATATATATATAAATAAATATATTTATGTATGTATGTATGTATGCATATATGTACATATATATATATACATATATATATGTATATACGTACATATATATACATGTATATATATATGTATATATGTACATATACATACATGTATATATATATGTATATATTTATACATGTATATATATATATATATATGTAGATATTTGTATGTATG
>NC_068994.1:53202784-53206085 GCF_001194135.2 Octopus bimaculoides | reverse complement strand
TATATACTCACATGTAAATGTGTTGAGCATTAAATAGCTGTTTATTTATCTCTCTATCTTACTATGTGCACACACACACACACCCTCTCTCTCATACACCCTCTCTCACACACACCATCTTTCACACACACGCTCGTGAACACTGGCTCATCTCGTGAGACAAGCGTATATGTGTCTGCGAAATTGTTCATTTTGTTTCAAATATTCACTGACATCGCATACAGATTCTCCGGAAAGCCTATATATACTGCAGGCCTTTCGGGTATAAAGAGAAACGAAAACACAATATTCCAACCAAAAATAAAGCTGTTTAAGAAATCAAAGAATATAAACTAAATTATGACTGGTAGATCGTGGTACTCCGTCTGTTACGACGACGAAGGTTTCAGTTTATGCGAACAACGGAACAGCCTGCTCGTGAAATTATTGTGTAAATAGCTGATCACTCTACAGGCACGTGTTTCTTTAACGTAGTTCTCGGGAGATTCAGCGTGACACACTGTATGACAAGGCTGGCCCTTTGAAATACAGATACACAGAAACAGGAAGAAAGAGTGAGATTAAGTTGTGGTGAAAAAGTACAGCAAGGTTCGCTACCACCACCTTCTGGAGCCTGGTAGAGCTTTACGTGTTTTCGCTCATATACACTCACTAGGCTCGGTCTGGGAATCGAAACCGCGATCCCATGTTCGCAGTCCTAACCACTGGGCCATTGCGCCTCTACTGCTGGTGGTTAACAGTCTACACATAGGCACAACGCGTGATATCTTAGGGGACGGGGCTAGGCGATTACATTGACCCCAGTGATTAATTAGTATTTATTTTACCAATCACGAAAGGATCAAGTGCTAAGTCGACCTCGGTAGAATTTGAACTCACAACATAAGGACGGACGAAATGCCGCTAAGCATTTTCGCGTGATAATAACCCTACCCACTCGCCACCTTAACAATAATAATACTAATAACAATGGTTTCAAACTTTGGTACAAGGCCAGCTATCTTTGGCAGAGGTTTTAATCGATTGTAGCGAACCCAGTATTCGAACTGTACTTTCTATTACTGAACACGAGAGCTTTGAAAGGCAAACTTGACGTCAGCGGGATTTGAACTCAGAACGTAAAGAGCTCGACATAGCAAAAAAAAAAAAAAAAATAACCATTATACTCGTTGCACGGAGAAATTACCAAGATAAGGATTATTATTATTATAATTAAAAGAAAGAACAGAAAAGAATACGACGAACCGGCGCAAGCGTTGACGCATCCGAACAAAATTGCAGCGTTCATTCCGGTTCTTTAAATGTTCGTGTTCATATGTCACATAGGTCAAATTTGTATTCCCTCATTTTGGGGCCAATGAAATAAAATATCAGTCAAACACTAAAGTCGATGGTATCGAATAACTCTCTTCTGTTATCATTGATGATATTGTGCCTATATTATAAAAAAATTATTTCTCTGATGAAGATCTGACAGAAACTCATCAGATCTGTCCAACATTTCTCTGTACACAGGGAGATAATACCAATACACTTACTCTGGGGCTACAGTAGATGCCACTTGTCCAAGGTGCCACGCAGCGGGACTGAACCCGTAACCATGTGTTTTTAATAGATGTGCAATATTAACCTTATTGTAAAAAGTTTCGAAATAAACTTCTTACCATGCGGTTAATATTGAACATCTATTCAAAGTGGTACTTTCACATTATATATTATTTTTAAAAAAAACAACCGGAATTCACGTGTAGTACATCCTGAATTAACACAGAATTTGTAAACTTCGTATACCATTACTAATTATAGAACCATTTTCCTATATTTTAAACACCTAAAGCCTTATTATTTCTTTTTCCTTTTTAAAAGTAATACTTTTACGAAGGTGAGGTCGGCGAATTTTGTATTACGCCATTATGAATTATGAACATTGCAGTCAATTCTCTCTTTGATTTGCTATGCTGGAGATCAAATGTGTCAATCGGTTATTGAACATAATCGGTAGCATACGCTATATTAGTTGAATTATTGTCTTTCGAATTTTTAGATAGAAAATTTGACTAATGGGCCAATTACACACCGAAAACTCACTAATGTTTTGAAACCAACTAATATGAATCTAGACAATCATCATATAGGTTAACGATGCGGTGGTGTAGGGGTTACTAGATAAAAATCTATGTAAATACAAATGGTGGAATATCTTACATACACACACACATACACTGTACACACAGTCACACATGGACATACATAAAATACACAGTCAAACACGCACACAAACACACATGTAGATAGTGATATATAAACGTATTAAATGTCATTATTATTATTATAACCAACGCTGCAGCATCACTGAAAATTTGATATTTGAATTTTTAAATGCCATATTAAGAAGAAAAAAGGCGAGATAATTCATCCCTACCAACGCTTCCATGTACATGCATACACATAGACATTTATAGAAATATATATGTGTGTATGTGTGTATATATATATATATATATATATATACATATATATATTCTTTTTTTATACATACATACTCACATACATACCTACCTACATACAGACATGCATACATACATACTTACATACGTATGTATATATATATGTATATATATACACACACATATCTCTCTTTCTCTCTCTCTCGCCACACACACACACACACACATATATACATATATATATATATATATATATATATATATATGTATGACTAACTTTGACTAACTAAGTCAAACTTTGTACTATAATGCATTCTGTTCGCAATTGTACAAATTCTGGCGTGCATCGCTTATTGAGATTGGTGTAGCTACAAGAGTTGCATTGATTCAGAAATCTGTTTTCTTGGAAACAGCAGGGAATGTAAGAAAGGTTTTCGATATCTAAGGAAGCTGGTTGTGACTTGGCATCAAGGACATTGAATCCGAATAGAACACATTCGTGCAAACTGTGGCTACTACTACTACTACTACTACTACTACTACTACTACTACTACTACTACTACTACTACTAATGTGATACAAAAAATAATATAGACAGCTGTTTGCAATGCTTTACCAAAAAGGAGAACTACAGTTGTCACTATATATGACTAGGGTATTAGAACACCTACGTTGCTAGATATAAGAGACAAAAGCTCTCACGCTGTAGTTAAAGTACGTAATTATATACATATGTACTGACAGGAGCTGTAATCGTACAATTCGCTGAACCATCCATAGGTTTTTATGGTGAATAGGTGTTTTAACACCCTAGTCATATATATATATATATATATATATATATATATATATA
>NC_068994.1:53197737-53202545 GCF_001194135.2 Octopus bimaculoides | reverse complement strand
ATATATATATATATATATATATATAGGTATTTTAACCGTGTACTGATGAGGCTACGGAATTAGCCGAAACTAACACATAAGTAAAGGGAATTCTCGACTGGTGCTCTCGGGTGATTAGAGTCCCTGTCAGTATACATGTATACAGTTATGTGCTTTAAATACTAAGTTAGAGCGTTTTAGTTCTTATTTCTAGCATTGTAGGTGTTCTAACCCCCTAGGCATATATAGTAACAATTATATATATATTTATACGCGCACATATAAATCCAAAGTTTTCTCTCGAAGCACATCTGCTTATTCCCGTATTATAATTCAGTATTATAATTCAGTAGATGCTGTCATTGTTGCATTGATGCAAGATAGATATTAATGTTAAGATTCTGGAAATATTGTTTGCAGACTTATTTAACAAAACAATACGTTGGAAAAATTTCTTGGTTTTATTTATTTACCATTGCATTTGTTAGATTTAAATGTTACGTAAACATGTAAGATATTTCCTATTAGAATTTCTTCAGCAAGAGAAACACATAATAATATGTTATCTGTATTATTTGTTTCTTTGTTTTTAAAAATTGCTGAGAGGAAATTTCTTACGTATTTATCTAACATGTAAAACCTCGTAATTCCTAGTAGCAAATGAAACATGTGTAATAATGAATAAATAATGCCAAAATATTTTACAGCTTCCCGTTTTGCTATATATATATATATATATATATATGGCCCATGTGGTTTCTAAGCAAGCTACTGGACAATATGCTACAATTCGGTTTCTTGCATCGCTTTTAAAGAAACAAAAAGTAACATTGAAAAGCCAGCAAGCCCTCATTTGCACAAATGTATTTGCATGTTTCACCATAAAGAATTACTCTATTTTCAGAATCTCCTGAGTGGTAACTGCCTTTCACACGCTTACATTGTATTCTGAAGGAAAGACACACCTTTCTCCTCTGTTCAATTTAGAAAAAAAAAAAAGCCAAACGTAGCTTTTATACAGATTCAATTAAAGATTAAGTCCTATAGTGTGTTACGTAGTTATTTTCGTATAATTATTGTTAAATCACGCAATCAGAATATATATTCTGAATACTGACAGATACTGAAACAATTTAACTAATGCAGTGTGCCTCAATCCTTCATGAGACCCTATTTTTGGTATACAGTTTTTAACCGAAATTTCCCTTGAATAACCACACCTTTGCCGAAGTCAATCCAAGCATGCCCATCCCGTCTCATTGTTCGACTCAAAATGTATCTTAAACTACATTTTACAGTATATTCCTTTTTCCAACGGTAGACTATGATTGGACGGACATTGTAAAGAAGCTCTCTCGCTGGTTCTTATGTTAGTTATAAGGGTTTTAATGATTACAGTTTATTCTCATATAGAATTTGTTACATGAAAGTAGTAGAAAATATTCATACCATGCTGGAGTTAATTTCATGCCTCGATTGACGAGTAGCAGCAATATACAGGGAACAATTTAGCTGAGAAGAGCCTTTGGCTAATAAAACCTCGCATAATGAATTACAAAAAGAGATCAATAATCACCAATATTAATAATGTGATTAACTCATTGCAGTCACACTATTAACTAGTTCTGGTCATGAGCTTTTGCCTGGAAAATAAATTGCTATACTTCGTTTCATTATCCTAGAGGTGGTTTCATCTAATTGGAAGAGAATGAAGGGGGAACATGTGAAACTTCTAAAATTCATCTGCATTGATGTCAGAGAATAAGGATCAAACGTTATTGATGTCCTTTAGGCAATCAAGGAACAAAGAACAATACTAAATTGCATTCTTAAATTGAAACCTGATCTTTATTCTGTGTAGAGTAAGTTTTCCCGTTAGATTGGGAAACGAAAGTTCCAGTATAGAAGTAAATGCATAGCAAATCCCAACGTTATTCGAAATTCTTTTGATATCAACCTTTTTACTACAAGTCATGGAGAAATTGCCCCTCGAAACAATGCTTTAATTGCAACGAAATCTGATTCTCTGTGAAAATAGATTTTTCTTTCTTTTTTTCTTCTTTATGGTTTTACTTGCGTTAAAGACAAAATAAATGTCCAATTCTTTGAAATAATAGGCTGAGGGAGAACAAGAAAGAATTACCGTTTTTTTTATATACGATGCGCTATTATAACCATTATTCCTATCATAACACAGTTTATATTGCTCGTATTTTGCAGTGAAGTTCCATCAATATCGTAGTGCCATTCATTGATTGCCTTACCGTTACTCTTTTCTCTCATTTTCTCTCACAGAATCTACGTGATTTTAACACCTGACTTCATATCAATCTCAGTAACCACTCTGTGCCGAGTCGTTCCCAACTAAATTTGACACTTTGATGTTTTTTTCCTTCCTAAAAAGTACTTCGTCGTTTTATTGTCGACGCAACAGTCTAAAAAAGATAATTAGGCTTCAGTTTTCAATACACTCTTGGAAAAAATCGACGTCCATATCAATATTAGTCATCATTCTCAACATCTTCGTTCCTATTATCATCGTCAAAGACACTAAGCCTAACATCACCGCCACTACCATCACCATCACCATCACCATAGTCGTTGAATCATGATCATGATCATGATCATCATCATCATCATCATCACCATCATCATCATCATGACCATCATCATCATCATCATCATCATCATCATCATCACCATCACCACCACCATCATCATCATCACCACCACCATCATCATCATCGTCATCATCTAAGCACCTGAAATGATTTTAATTTTCATTCTACGTCATTACGTTCTGCGTTCGAATCCCGTTATAGCCAAATTTGTCTTTCCTTCTCTCGGGGTCGACAAAATAAAATATCAGTCAAGTATTGAGGTCGACGGTGTCGACTCATCTTTGTTTCTCACTTCTGCTGACCTCGATCGTATTTCTGCCTCAATTAGAGCGAAATATTTGTGGCATCATTTGCATTCGAGCACATTAAAATTAGCGCGCATGTGCGCGGTCATGCTGGATCACCGTCTTTTGTCGAACAAACCGATCCCAGGACTTATTCTTTCCAAGCCTAATACTTATTCTATCGGTATCGTTTACGGTGATGTAAACACGCCAACAATATATATATGTATATACCTACAACGGGCTTCTTTCAGTTTCCGCCTACTAGATCCACTCACAAGGTTTTGGTCGACCCGAGGCTATAGTAGAAGACAGTTGCTCACACACAGATGTTGCTATTTCTAATCGGCAGAAACTTAGAAAGCCATTCAGAATACGAAAGTTTCGTAAAGATTGGATATATATTCGGAGTTGTAGAATTAGTATAATTAGTAAAAGCATTTTAATATCTGGAACAAAGATTATGGATTGTTCAGAAAGCCAAGAAATTGTATAGGACGCATCGATATGTATTGCAAGGAGCATGAATAAAGAAATCCTATTTCACATCGTAGATTAGTGCGTGAATGTAAGTTAACTTAACGGTAAAGTCGGCAGCAACGGGTCTTAAACTCAGATTGCCGAGCTAAAGAATAAAACATCAGTATACATTTTGTTTGGCCGTTTCTCTGTCGTTTCTGACCGTAAAATTTCATGTTCATAATTTTAAACACAGTAGAATTCCCGGAAAATATTTTGTTCGTTTAGTTAAGAAACTTGAATTTCTGAGTTCGAATACTGCTAAAACTGATAATGTTTTTAATTGTACATTAATCAATGGGTCTGAATATAAAGCATGATGTATTTCTATTGTTCGTCTGTGACCTAATATCTCCATGTCCAAGGACTACCTTAGTCAAGAAACATTAATTTCTGAGCTGAAATACTGCGAGAGAGAGATGATACTTCTAAAATTGTATTACACAATGTTTCTGAATTTATTGCAGCATGGGTACAGTTTGTATGTCTCTAATCAAATATCTTCACGCTCATGGACTACATTAGTTAAGAAATTTTAATTTTTCTGCTTTCGAAGACTACAAAAGTTATTTTGATTTTCATGAATAGAATTAATAAAATAAATACCAGACATCTACTGGAGTAGCTGGTGATTTAATCGTCTATGGATCAGTTTTACTTCAATGTGTGTATATAAAGTTTTTGTGTATGAAAGCTCTGTGTTTAATCGATAATGTATGCACCGTAAAAAAAATCGATAACTGCAATATGATATGATGGGTTAAATCTAACAATTGAGACGGTATTTTCGTAAATATAACAATTAAGAAAGATTGAATGAGAAATTGCTTTCTGAATGCAAGTAGAAGCAAGTTGCTTTTGATAATGCATTCTTCCAAAATCTTTGTAGAATCTTGCTATCGATTGACTTACCGGGACTGAAAGCAAAATGCAGGCAATAAATCGATGTTTTTAGTTGTTGATTTTATCTTTAAGTTTATACAAAAAGAAACTAAGATTGATTATTCTTGGCATCATTGTTTCTTGAGTCTTTGACAGGGAAATTTGGGACGAAAACTGATTGAGTTTTAAAGTAACTGCGACATAATTCTTGCTATTGAATAGAAGCAGAAATAACGAGGAACCGATTACTCAGGTTGTCCTTTGCGCATCTAAATGCATATGTGCGCACCCATCCAAACACACACACAAACACATACACACACACGCACGCACACACACAAAAACGTGTGTGTACACACGCACAAACAAACACAAACGCACGCTCATACCCATGTACAAGGACTTCAGTTGACATATCCATCGATTACATAACCCATTAACCCATTACATATTGGACACTATTCTTCTCATGGTGTCCAGTACACATGGCTGAAGAATATATATATATATATATATATATATA
>NC_068994.1:53193301-53197263 GCF_001194135.2 Octopus bimaculoides | reverse complement strand
ACACACACACACACACACACACACACAATCCTACATGTAAACAAACGTTCATAATGATAACTCCTTCAGACTACTAGAATAAACCATTTAACACTAGAAAATCAAATTGCCCGGAAATGAACCAATGGAGTAAACTGCCACTAAAGATACAAGTGCTACACGTATTGTAGCGTACAAAAATCAAATGGAGTTTGATTATGTTATTGGATGAATAAGATATTAAAATCTAATGAAACAGAACAGAACATATATCACACTTAAGAACCAGTTAATAGGATGTGTAACAAGAAAAAGAAAATGAGAAAAAAAGGAAGGACGGATACTGCAAAGTAGCGCTAATCACTAGGTTGTTCCGACAAGCGATATATGATATATAAATTTCTAACGTTGTTGTTGTTATTGTGGTTATTATTATAATTATTGAGTGAGAGAGCAGTGCATGCCATCAAAGTGACACTGGGGTAAAATATACGAAGCTCAGTATACACTTCATGACTACTCGTCTGATAAGGGTACACCAGGCACATGCATCACAACCAAATCGGTGCAACATGGTGATCTCATATCAAGATAATCAGCGCATGGCCATGCAGGCGGGACCCAGTTAGAATTTTCTTCAGGTCGAGTCTCTCATCCCACTGAAAAGGTCCCTGAGTAAGGGTTGTTTGAGGATGTTGAACGAAACACATCAAAGAATTCCTCTCAACACATGGCAATGATGCTCCCCCACTACTTCTGGTCATGATCATAGATGCACATATCGTCAACCACTAAGGGACACACTCAACTGGTTAAGATCAAATAACTGGCAAGCAAGTCTGTGGTATTGAGGAAAGTATTTGCTGTAGCCCGTCTTTTACACCAAGACAAAACAATTATAATGAAAACCATTATTATTATTATTATTATTATTATTATTATTATTATTATTATTATTATTATTATTATTATTATTATTATTATTATTGTTGTTGTTGTTGTTAAGTTGATGAGCTGGCAGAATCGTTAGCACGCCGAACGAAATACTTAGTGGTATTTCCTCCGTTTTTATGTTCTGAGTTCAAATTTCGTGGAGGTCATCCTTGTCGTTCATTCTTTGGGTTTCTATATAATAAGACCCCGTTGCGCACAGAGTTTGATATAATTGACCTACCCCTCCCCAGAAACTGCTGGCCTTGTCACAAAATTTGAAACTGTTATCATAATTGTTGTTATTGTTGCTGTTGGTGGTGTTGTTATTACTTCCATCGTTAATTATTTATCGAGAACGTGATTAATACTGCAAATGATAAATGCTATCACACTAGAATTGTAAGAATGCTATGAAGTGTTTGTCAAGAATGTCGTAACATGAGTTCATTGGAATCATGCTGCCAAGCCTATTTAATATCCAGTGAGGAGAAATGGAATGTTTTCAAAAGATTAATCATCAACCAAGGAATCCTATGAGTAGTGTAACTTCATAATGCAGATCAAAACTACAGTGGAACGACAAAAGAATAAACGAATGAGCGAAACGACAGTTACAAGTCTTACATTGAGTAGTAGCTACTTGGTTTCTCGACCTGCTTGGAATAATAGCCAAATCTCCTTACCATTAATCTCCGTCCGAAAAAGGGAAACATTGTGTAATGTAAATTCTTGATTCATTTTGCTTAAATAAAAAGATGGTTGGTCACAGTTGATGCGTCGTTCGTTATTTGACTACTTCATCAGACCTGAACTCCAACTGATCAACAACAGCTCCACACATAGGCCGTATGATTTGTATAAACCAAACCTCTAAGAATTAATATCACGGTACACGCCATACCGGCCAGACTATTGGATGTCGTTATACATCGCTGGTCACAATGTGGTTGACATTGTTTTTGCATTCTAATAATGCCATGCCGCCTGCTAGGCCAGCAGTCTAATTTTCTACCAGATCGGAAAACTATTTCGTCACAAGGTTATCCATTTACAGCTGAGTGGACTGGAACAACGTGAAATAAAGTGTTTTGCTCACGAACACAATACGTCCACTCGTCCGAGAATTGAAACCATGATTTAACGAGCGTGAGTGCAATGTCCTAACCACAAGGCCACGAGTTTTCACACGAATTAATCCAATGTCTGCCATGTGTCCCATTTGGGGATCTACTAAAGACACTCTCACTCCTGGTTGTTCTTTGTATTGAAAGTGAATTGCTTATGTGCATTGCATTTGCAGAGGTGTATTTAACAGTATTTAATAGTTAAAGTTTGTCAATATTAGCTCTGGAGGACATTTTATGTCATAAATCGCAATTTTTGAACTACAAAAATATCGACTATTTTTAAAACTTTAATTCATTTTTCTTTTTGCATTTCCCATCTGTATCATTCATTGATATTTCATACACATTCGCATTTGATGCTATAGTTTAAAAAAAAAACCAAAAAAAAAAACCGAAAATGTTTATTATTGCAATTGAACAGAAAAAGATAATTATGCTTTTTTTTGAGTGATCCCCCATTACGGACTTTCCGAAAAATTTATAATTTCCAAAATAATTCACATGCGAAGAAAATTTAAATACTATATATTTTTTTAACTCCTGAGACACCTGACAAAGCCAAAAAGTATGAATTAAAAAATTTGGCACTTAATGGGTTAATATAACACAAAATACTCCAAATTTGTCAGCAAAATACGTCAATTAATAATCTCTTCTTTCTCTAACAATACGTCGTTTTAATTCAAACATAATGCAGCATGAATTTCATGTCCAGACCGCATTTTTTAAAGAGAAAATGTATAATGTAAAAGAGATTTGGTTGTTATTTCTAACAATGACTTCGTAGATTCTCCTTGGTCTAACACGCCTTAATGTTATCTTGTTGGATTCATGTTTCGCCCGTAGCTTTAATGAGTTTTTTTTATGCATGTTTGTAATAAGAACGGGTGGAGGTGCAATGGCCCAGTGGTTAGGGCAGCGTACTCGTGGTCTTGTCACACTCTGTGTCACGCTGAATCTCCACGAGAACTACGTTAAGGGTACACGTGTCTGTGGAGTGCTCAGCCACTTGCACGTTAATTTCACGAGCAGGCTGTTCCGTTGATCGGATCAACTGGAACACTCGTTGTCGTAACCGACGGAGTGCCAACAACAGTAAGAACGGGAGTGCATGGCCCAGAGCTTAAAGTATTGCACTCCCAATATCTAGATTGTAGTTTCAATTCCTGTACTGGATGGTGCACAATGTTCTTGAGCAAACCACTTCATCTCACATCGGTTTACAATACAATCACTTCAACACCTGACATGTGGCGTACAGGCAATAATGGTCTGATGGATCGAGGCAGCGAGCTAAAGCACAGCACGTATATTTGATCACTGTAAACAATCATATGTACAGGTTGTTCAACTAGAAGTTTCAGAATCTAATCTTCTTTCTCGGACCACAAAAGACTACCATCACTCACTCACTCACTCAGTAATACGAACATGGGTCTTTTTGATGGCTATTAATCTTTTGTAAGAAATTCGTTTTCTCATTCACTGGATCACAGCTATATTTTGTAGCGTGATCCCATTAAGAACAAGCTAAAACCTTCCTTACAAAAGCTTGATAGGATTCTATTGATCCGATTGCAGTTTTTAGTATTAATCACCTTTTCAATATATAAGTATAGGGATGGTAGCAAATTGATTTGTTTAGCATCACGTGTTCCTTTAATATTTCCTTGGCGTTGGCCGGCGTTACATGTTATCTTAAACAATGTACTTTAAGCATAATCAAGATGAAGAAGACATTAAATAAGAACCATTTGTTTCTAATTATTGCTGTTGTTGTTGCTGTTCTTTAGATCAAAGCTGGCATTAATGGTGCACATCTAGATCAATCAAATACATTTCATGCATCACCAACCAGGCATTTCTTTCTTATCACATTTCATGCTTATATATATCTGTATATATATATATATATATATATAT
>NC_068994.1:53190515-53193028 GCF_001194135.2 Octopus bimaculoides | reverse complement strand
ATGAAAGACAAAGTCAACATCGGTGGAATTTGAACTCACCACATAAAGACAGATGAAATGCTGGGAAGCCTTTACCCCGGCGATTCTGGAAGTGTGTTGGATACGTGTTTTGTCTCAGGTCATTTTACCATTAGAGGGAGAAAGTCACTTCTAGGTTACATTAAAAAGAAAACGTATGTTTAAGGTTCAATTATTATTATTTTTTCTCTTACGTAAGATAGAGTTCAGCTTTTTGGTCGTTTGTAACGGCGTATAGCGTCATTTCATGCTCTTTCGGAACCTTCAATACGGCATAACATGAGACATAAATTAGTTAAGTTAAATTCAACATCCTTCGAAACTATACACAGAGAAGAACGGAAATCTGGAAAGCTCTAAATTTATTTTCAGCGTTCGGGGAAAGAAAAAAAATGCATTGCGCTATCTGTTTCGGCTCTTTACATTGTGTGTTCAAATCCCGCCGATATTAACATTGCTTTTTAACCTTTCGAGTTAGATAAAATAAAGTACCAGCCAGGTGCTGGAGTCGATGTAATTGACTTTCTCGTCCCTTCAAAAGTGCTGTATTTATTCGAAAATTAGAAAGACAAAAAATATTTCTAGTGAGCGACAGATTATTTGCTTGAAAATACTTACGTCGCTCAACGTTTCCGTTTAAAAACCTGCAGAGGTCAAATTTCATTTCATTGTTTCGCAAACAATAAATAAATACAATTCCAAACTTTCTGCTTATGTTATCAATTGCTCTTTTCCCTGTAATTTGCAGCTTTGTGTCTATGTTAGAAATCATTATTAAACAATACACGTTTGTCAATATACTTGTATTTTCGTTCCTTTGTTCACTGTGATACAAGGGTATTTTTTTTTCTTCATTTCCATATCTCATGTGACTCTTTATGCTCATAGTGTCTGCTGGCTCATAATATGGCTGCTTAGCACACACACACACACACACACAAACACACACACACACACACACACACACACACACACACACACACACACACACACACACACACACACACACATATGGTAGTTGGTGTTGATGATGTGGAAGTTATTGCTTTTGCTGCTGTTGTTATTTATCTCCGAATCCGCTGTTATGAAATAGACTTATGTTCAAAGACATTTCAACTACGACCATTCTGTCTATCCAGCGTTCCTCAATCAGACAGTGTGTAATATTTTACGTTCCTACCCGAAGTCTCCTGGAGGGTGGATTGGCAGAATCGTTACGACGTCGAACAAAAAAACAATGCTTTGCTACTTAGGCTTTTTACGTTCAGAGTTCAAATTCCATTAATGTCAAATTCATATTTAATACCTCCAGATTCGATGATATTGACAAACACACTACTCTCCATATTACAAACTTTGTACCTAAACAACAAACCATTACATTAACACCTCCGTTTATATTGGGGCATTGTGTGAAGGAGATTTGAAAATTCTCACATTTCCAGGAGGTTGAATGACCGCATACAAGCGTCTAAGGGGGCTCAATATTATGCATGCAGCACTTGTAAATTTTGTTTCTTTGCTTCGAGATTCCACAGTAACATATAATTATATTTTAATGCACGCAACCAATATGAATTGGGGCATTGTATTGACATCTAGTATTTTGAAAAACCACCATTTCCTTGTTCTCACAAAGTTTGGATAAAATTCCATAGCGTGATCTCATTAAGGTCGCTTTACGACGTTCCCCACAAGTCGTTCGTTGGATTCCATTGATTCAGTTTGCTGTTTATATTATTTATCACGTTTTTCAATGTGTAGAAATGCGATGGTTTGAAGTTAGTTAGTTTAGTATTTTCGTGTTCCCCGTGGATCCTTTAATACGTCTTCGTTTTCGTTGTTTGTTATTTGTCACGTGTTATTGTAAATAATATTTTAAGGGGGCATAATCAAAATATAACTGACTAACTATTCATTGTACAAGCGGTGGATTGGGGGAACAAAATATCTTCGGTAATCTTTTGCAGCTCTTTCATTTGTTATGAATATTATATTTTCGAATTATTAAACATGTGTGTGTGTGTTTGTGTTTGTGTGTGCTTGCGTTTGAGGGGGATGTATGTATATACAAAAAAATACTCAGAAAATATGCACATGTGATGAATATATTTTGTGCTTAAATAAAATAAATTTAAGTTTTCAACTTAGCAAATAAATGATTTTACTCAACTTATTCACTTATAAATTACTGGCAATGTATAGGTGTGTGAATACACAAGTTAAAGAATTTCGTTTTACTTAGAACTTTTCGTATGAAAAAAGCGTTTTAGTGTATACATTTTCCTGAAAGTATTGGGTGTGCTGCGTTCAAAAAAGGCTTTGTAGTAGAAGAAAAATTACAATTAACCCATAAAATAAATAAATAGACAAACAAATAATACATACATACATACATACATACACACACACACACACACACACATATATGTATTTGACTTATAATTTGGCTAAGCCTATGTATTTGACTTATAATTTGGCTAAGCCTAAACATT
>NC_068994.1:53189390-53190370 GCF_001194135.2 Octopus bimaculoides | reverse complement strand
CAGTTTCGTGTAATAATGTTATATTTTATTAAATTATATGATATATTAAGACAGAGAGAGAGAGAGGGTGAGAGAAAGAGAGGAGGGTGAGAGAGAAAAAGAAAGATCAGATACAGTGTGTGTGTGTGCGTGTGCGTGCGTAATTTATAAAATTTCTTAAATACCAGAAGAGCACATCTGATGATGCAACACTATCTACCATGACGTGAAACATTAAAAAGAACAAAAAAAAAAAAAACAAGAAAACAAACTGGAGAAGCGAGCGTTTTTTCTTTCTGCAAAAATTTAGTATATCTTCATTAATTTTTCTATTTTTTCTTTTACAAATAACAAATCAGAAAGGGCCAGATGTGCCAGTTTTGTGTCAGCCCCGGAATTCGTGTTCTGCTTTTGTATTGTTGTTTCTAACACACTTAACTAGCTGTCATTGGTATTGGTTCCTGATTTTATTATTCCCCAAATGAGGCCAAGAAAAGCTTCAATGATGTTTTTAAGAAAGCGTCCACATCTACTCGTACATATCTATAATTAACAGTACACCTGTCACACACGCTCTCCATTGCTCTGTCTCTCGATCCAATTTTCTTTTTGCTTGTTAACCCCTCTCTATTTCTTTTCGCTGTATCACTCTATTTCACTCTGTCTGTTTGTCTCTGTATCTCTCTATCTTTTCATTCGTTGAACAGGAAATGCGTTCACAATTTTTTTTTTTACAGGAAATACAATACATTTTACTGAAAGCAAAAGCGAAAACAAAAAATTCAATACAAAATGTATAGAAAATTCAATTTGAATTGATTTGTTGTTTGTGTGTGTTAGTGAGTAGATGAGTGGTTGATGTCCAACACCCAAAATAATGTGTACTCCTGATGAATACATGCACCTTCTACATGCGCGTGTATATATATGTGTGTATATACTTATATGTATATATATATGTATGTATATTTATATATATGTATATATATATACATATATAT
>NC_068994.1:53187596-53189229 GCF_001194135.2 Octopus bimaculoides | reverse complement strand
TATATATATATATACATATATGTGTGTATGTATGTATACAACTTTCTCTCTCTATATAGGTACTGGATGCATTTATGCACGAGTATGTGAGTATATACATATATATGCATCGCAGTCACCTTCAGTCCACACCAGTTTCGTTTTCATTTCCCATCTTTCGTTCTGTCTATCTCTGCATATAGCCATCTCTCTACTTTCATTTTCAAATCCTATAGGACATCATTTTCCATTAGCGTTAATTCTGCACGTCTTGTCTAAATGCTGTCTCATAGACGTAAGGCTAATATTTTGCATGTATGTTTATATTCGTACCCATGTCGTTTGTATGTCTTCGTCACCGCTCTTTACGCTCGCTCAATTATTCCCGGCGGCTTGTGGCTGTTGGCGCCACATTTTTTTTAGCGATAATTGATGATCAAACAGCATGTCTGCGTCTTGTATGTGAATCGTCCGCGCGTTTCCTTGTCGTCCTTTCTTGATTTAGTGAAAAAAATCAAACATCCAGTCAACATCATGGTGTTTGGATTAATCATTAGCGATGGTGACGTTATGCCTCCATTCATCTTCCCACACGGCCTCAGTCTCAACGCGGCGGCCTACATGTGCCCGGAAGAGGTAGTGCTGCCCTGGGTCAAGAGGTTGGCTGCTGGAAGACCCAGTGTCTGGCAACAGAACTCTGCGCCATGCCACACAAGAAGGAGAACACAGTCATGGCTGTCAGACAATTTCTACGACCATATCAACCCTAACATATGGCCATCTAATTCTCCAGACTGCAACCCCCTTGACTATTATGTGTGTGTCACAGTTGAGCGAGTGACCAACAAAACTCCTTGTAATACTGAAGGTGAACTGAATGCAAGGATTATGGCAGCATTCACCAACTTAAATAAGAAGATCATCCAGAAGATTCGCAGGAGATTCCGAAGTCATCTGGAAATCGTAGTTGAAGCGAATGACGATTTTATTGAATAAATTTACTCTTTACTATTTCAAGATATTTTTCTGAAGTTTCGGTAACTATATCTGTCTGTTATTTTTATTTTTGCATAATTTAGACAACAGTTTATTCACCGCGCCCTGCATATACATATATAAAAATGTTGAACCATATATATATGTATAAAAGTAAGCTCCAAGTTTCAAGGTATAGGAAGATAGTAAACTTCGAGCCGTCCGTAGAAGGTATGAAAGAAAAACTTTCAGGAACAATATTGGTTTATTTACCTAGCAGATTGTAAATTGTTCCCATATCGGAGTTCGATACTACAGAAAAAAGTTACTTTATTGTTCACTGTTGGCGGTTAGGGTTGCTGTTTACGCGAATAAAAAGACAAAATTAGGAGATGGAGTAGATTAAAATCTAGGCTATATATGTTTCATAGCTATCGGATCCTCGCTAGTTAATCGTCGGGCCAAAGATACGTTAATAAAATAAAGTTTACATTGCTGCCAAGGAATCGCAGGAGATTTAATCGAAATACTTCATTTGATTAAGGTATCTTTGACCAGATGAATAGCGAGTAGATTACCCCACGTTTGGGTAATTACTGCGTCCGAGTTTCCGCTATGTAGCCTGGATTTTATCTACTCCATTTTGTGTGTGTGTGTGTGTGTATGTGTGTGTGTGTGT
>NC_068994.1:53185713-53187104 GCF_001194135.2 Octopus bimaculoides | reverse complement strand
ATATATATATATATAAACGTATGTGTATGTGTTGTGCGTGTGCGTGCGTGCATGTGTGTGCAAAACTGTCAGAAAGGGGAAATTAAACTAAGTTTTTTTTCATATCTTTTTTACGATTTTCGACATCTGTTTATTTATGAAGACAGATCGAAATGATGGAAACTCTCCATGTATTTTCCTTATTTTATAAAGCTGTTATGTTGCCAAATTGCTTTATATGCCATTTTTTCTTTTATTTATGCAGTTACTAAGATCAATATATAAACAGGGGGTTATTTACTTATAAAATCTCATACATATATTTCACAAAAGCAATGATATACATTTAGTCGCTGAGAGTCTCTGTGTTGGCCCTAGATCTGCTTCCATTCGAATGTTGTAGTCTCAATAAAGGGGACAAAGTAATAAAGATACTTGCTGGGTCATAAAGACTCATCGGACTGGTTTCTGTAAGGCATTCATTTCCCGCGGAGAGAATGCTGCGCCGTCACAGCGTTACTCATTTTTGCCAACTGAGTGGAGTTGAGTGACATGAAATGAAATGCTTTGCTCGAGACCACAAAGCCTCGCCCGGTCCAGGGATCGAAACCACAATCATACGATTAGGAGTCCGACACCATAACCACTCAGCCACCAGCTTCCACTCAATAAAGTGTGGGAGATGGGGTTAAAACATACACACGATTTGTTCCGTGAGGTGAAAGCTGTGTGATGGTCGATTACAGGTCAGCTTTCTCTCAAGGTTGAGATGGAGGAAAAACTAGCAAACCAATGACAACAACAACAACAGCAACAACGTAAACACGAATAGTATCATAAACAACAAAAAGTTAAAAAGCAACAGAAACCACATTATCAACCACCATCACTACCACAAGAACAACGACATCAATAACAACAATCACAACAACAACAACAACTGCCACGCACAGCAATGACAACAGCCAAAACAACAAAAGAAGCCACGAGAAGTGATAATCGGAAATTGATGTATATAAAAAAAAATATCGGATTAATAAATAACTCATTTATATCTGAACGTATTGTTCTAAGTTCATTCTAGAAAAATCCATAAAACACACAAAACCTATTTTTAGATGTTAAATAGACATTATGCGTTTCGAAATAAGGAAAGCAGAATATAACAAAAAAATAAAAAATAAAAAAGAAAGAAAGAAAGAAAGAAAGAAATATGAGCAGGAAAAGGAAAAAACAGTAAAACAAAACAAGATAATATCCCATCAAATCTAGAAAAAGGAAGTTGATAAATCACTAGGAATGAAGCGATGTGTTAAAATTTATGATTTTAAATTCAAACGAGCGATATTTATTCGGCTTCACACACACACACACACACACACACACACACACACACACACACACACACACAC
>NC_068994.1:53180258-53184917 GCF_001194135.2 Octopus bimaculoides | reverse complement strand
TATATATATATGCGCGTGTGTTTGAAGAGAGTGAGAGAGAGAGAGAGAAAGGAGAGAGAAAGCGAATGTAGTTGATTTCAAATGCATATGCAAGAATATGCGTTTGAGTTCATATACCTGCATATGCTCTTGTTTGCGTATATATTTATGTGAGTTCAAGTTTGTATTTGTATATCAATGTATCTATGTGTGTCTCTGTAATCTGTCTATATAGGTGTACTGTCGACCATAACATATTTTGGAACACCTGCAACATTTCTGATTGTTTTAAAAATAATCCAAAAACTCACTGTAGAGATGAGATTGTCTTTTCATAATTTAATTATATCGATCATTAGATTATATTGTACTTATTTTTTAAATTGAAAATGTATTTATTTCTAGTTCTGTTATTTTAATTTTTTTAGAAACTCATTTATATGTCGTTTTCTAATATTCACGTCCTTCATTTCGATGTTTTTGAGGAGCGTATTCAAAGTTGCTCTCGTATAGCTTTTGTTAAAACTAGCGTGAAACAACTCTCTTTCGCAATGAGATAGGAATAGTGTAAAACTTCCTCTCAACACCTTGGTATGTAACAATAGGTCAGAAATAAACGCTGGTCAGTTGGCTGCTCATTCCAGTTTTACAAAATTTAGAGAGCGCAAGAGAAAGAGATAGAGATAGAGAGAGAGAGGAGGGAGCGAGAGAGAAATAAAAGAGAGAAAGAGAGAATAACATAGACATGTAAGGAGAGTTGAGATCAGAGGTGTACGATGAATGCACAAAATAGATCTGGTGGCAGGCAATGAGTGAATGAATGCTACACACATACTCAGTTAAAGAAGTCGGAGTATACATGTATATGTATATGTATATGTATATGTATATGTATATGAATATATATATATATATATATATATATATGTGTGTGTGTGTGTGTGTGTGTGTGTGTGTGTGTGTGTGTGTGTTTATATGTACTGTGTCTATATAAAAATTTAATGAATGGTGTAAACGCATATTTTATCCGAGTTATTTATTACTAGGAGGAAATAAATACATATAATAAAATATACTGTGTATATATATATATATATATATATATATATATATATATTCCGAATTTGTGTGAATGTGTATAGAATAATATATCAGTTGAATAAAATTACAACATGGTCTGGTTTTCACGTTTTTTATTACTTTATTTTAAAAAATATATAAAATGTTGAAGTGTGTTAAAGATTGAAGAAAATAATTTTGTAACATTCATAAACTTCAATTAGCGCTTTCATACGTTCGTAGTCGTCATCGGATGTCAAAAGGCATTTAACTGACAGTTGAATTCTTGACACTTGTGTCAAGTTGAGTTCTTGACATGTGTGTCATGACAACTGTGTCAACAACTCAACTGTCAATTAAAGACATTTTGAAATCTCATGATTACTGCGAATGTATGAAAGCGCTAATTGAACTTAATGAACGTTACAGATTAATTTGTTTAATGTTTAACACACTTAGCATTCTAATTTTTTTTACTGCAATAAGAAAAAAACGTGAAAACCAGACCATGTTGTAACTTTATTCAACTGATATATATATAAAGTGTATACACACACGCACACACACACACACACACATACACACACACGCGCGCACACACACACACACACACACACACACATACACGCACACACACACACACACACGCATAAAAACAAATCGTTGGAATTCCCCAACTCAATTTCAGATATGATAGAAGACGCATGCTTACCCGGTGTGCTTATTTCCATTGGCATCGAACTTGAATCTTGAAACACGTGAATAGACTGCAAAGGTTTCATCCACAGAACAATGTCTGCATGCATTATTACATGGAGTAAATATGTTGTAAATAATTACATCTCGTGCAAACTAGGCAACATCTAATCTGCAGCTCGAGCTGCTAAGATAATAGCTTAATCTAAGACTTACCATACTTTATTGTTTTGAAAAAAGGGAAATGATACGTTTAATAATGTGGACGCGACAACAGCGGTTGGAATCGTTTCGAGCAGAGATTTATGTGGTGTGAGCTAAATAGAGTCCAGGCAACACCAAAAAGCAACAGTAACAACAGTGAGAACAACAATATTGATTTCAAAATTTGGTGCAAGGCTAGAAATTTTGGGAGAAGTCGAAGTAGATTACATCGATCTAAGTTCTCAACTGTTACTTATTTTACAGACTCTTAGAGGATGGAAGGCAAAGTCGATTTCGGCAGAATTTGAAATGAGAAGACGGACGAAATGCTGTAAGCATTTTGCACGCCATGCTAACGGTGCTGCCAGCTCGCTGCTTTAGTAGGTACAACACTTATTAACACCAACAATAACAAGGACACTTTATTCTGGTCAGGCAAGATGGCAGCA
Source organism: Octopus bimaculoides (assembly GCF_001194135.2). Lineage (NCBI taxonomy): Eukaryota > Metazoa > Mollusca > Cephalopoda > Octopoda > Octopodidae > Octopus > Octopus bimaculoides. The sequence goes on along the minus strand of NC_068994.1, from coordinate 53,182,530 downwards.
AAATAACACGGTCTTATTCATTTTGCTAAATTAACACTTAAAGCTAAACACAGTTTAAAATATGTTTATCTGCAAATTTAACGAATCTTTATTCGTGGCTATACAAGAAGAATTGTACAAATTAAATCTCACATTATTGAAAAATAAAAATTGCTGATAGTTTAATTAGAATAATTAACAATTTACGGTCGGCAGCGTGATTGTTGATTATTACATTCAGGTTTTCTCGGAACATGAATTCCCGTCTTTAATCTTTTTATATGAAGATAATAATTTTTGAAATTTAATTCAACAAAAATTGTAGTTCCTTTGCAAATTAATTTCATAGTTATGCCATTTTATAAATCGTCAAAGCTGCATAAAATATATGCATGCACAGAAATACATTAACATACGTACACGTACAAAATGTCTGCCACGCACAAAAGTAGGATATTGAAATGTGTGAGCGTATATAATATATATATATATATATGTACATGTGTATATAATATATATATATGTACGTCGTGTTAACGATTGTGCCGGGTCTTCGCCTTACAGCTATATCTAACAATGTAGTTAGAAAACTCTAACTTTTTCTAGCAGTTTCTCTTTGTACGTATATAAAAGTTATAATGTTGAACCTATTGATTACTCAACTAGATGTGACCATACTATGTATACAAATATAAATTCGATACCTTTAAATATATTAGAACATGCACGTATTTAAACAAGATTAATAGTACTTACCGTTTACTACTTTTACAACTTCGCTTTTAGCCCATTCTTTTTTAAAACCATTATTATTAACATTTTGTTATACATGTACCTTATAAGCAATATTGTTAATATTCGAAATCTCCTACATACTACCCCTATTTTTATTATGTTTTTCCTAATTACTTTTTCTATTTAAAATGTTATTCTTCGCATCTCAGTTCATTCGTATCTGCTTATATAAATTCATACAAAACCTGATTAATTATTATATATACTGTTTTAGCCAATATCTATTTTTCCGTATATTTGTATATAGCTTCCTATGTCCCCTCTTATTAATTTTTATATATTTGTTCTCTATTCGTTCTTTTAACTTTTTTATCCTACTTCTCAATTTAGTGAATTCATTTTGACTTTTTTTCTCTACTTTTAAGTCATTATTTCTCATCTACAACAAACCATTTTAAACGTTGATCACTCTTTACCCCACATCTCATTCAATGATAACTTCCATCAATCTTTAATTATACACTTTTAACAATCTCTATTTTTATTCCATACTTTAGAAGTCGACATAATTGTACACCTTATTTTAGGCGTATGATTAATTTCCTTAGGTAGAAATTTGCGATATTTCATCTCACTTTTTATTTAATCTCTAATCTAATTTAATTTATTTTAATATGATTATTAAATACCATTCAGGGGAAACACAAGAACACCCACATTCATAATTTACTTACGTACATTAAAAAGATTAAAATTTATCATCTTCAGACACCTACGACATTTATATTTTTAAAACACCATTCCTCTTTGTACAGTTAATTCATTAAATCACTAATTACATTACTTATTCATATCACTTGTTTTTCTTCTCATATGCCCCAGCTATATAAGGCTAAACATTTCACCTCGAATAAATTCCGCTTTAAATATCTTTTCATTAACATTCAAATATCATCATGTGTAACTCAGTTATCCTGTCTGAATAAGGAACTTGCAATATTTTCTCTTTGTCTTAATTCAAATTCGTTAATCGCTTCGATAAGCAACGACCGACATTATCGTTTTCTTCGTTTTCTAACTACTCCTACCTATTCCTCGTGCATATTAAATTATTGTAATTCAAGTTATTTTTGACTTTTCATACAGAACTTGTAACTGTTCTCTATCGTTTTCTCGCCCCACTTCACCCACTTTTCGCTTCCCTTTAATTTTCATCATTTACTGACATATCCTTGGCTGATTATAATGTTTATTAAAGACTTGGTTGGACCGAGACATTTATCACATTTTTTCCCATGCCTCTCCCCCCACCTCACACAGACGGATAGTTATTTACATTATATGTATATAAAAGTGTGTTTCGACGGAGACTAAAAAGTGAAGTTTAACTGAATGAAGGACGCAATACCCATGTAGCATGACATTTCTAATAATTTTATTGACATTTACTTCGAAGTTACCATAAATTAGTCATATACGCGGCCAAAGTTCCATGTCATTCACATAAAATTATATATATATGTATATACATACATATATACGCGTGTGTGTGTATGTA
>NC_068994.1:53170432-53171072 GCF_001194135.2 Octopus bimaculoides | reverse complement strand
ATATATATATATGCATAGACACACGCATACACACACAGATATATGCTCATAGGTATGTACGTACGTACGTCTGTATATACATATGTATGTATGTATGTTTGTATATATGTATGTATGTATGTATGTATGTATGTGTATGTGTGTGCATGTCTACTTCAATTCTTCAATTCACTCTTCGAAGTAAAGTCAACAATTGTTGTTTATTCATGGTTTTTATATTTAGCTGTGTTTATGCTTCGTGTTTATTTTTTGCCCTTTCTTAGGAGAAGCTTTTGAGCTTTTTAAGGAGTAAATGTAATTGAATAGACGCCGTATATTAACCGAGAAGAGGGTGAGTTGATGGTGTCAGTGCTGCAAAGTGGCAGAAAACATGGCGGGGCGCACAAAACATTCATCGCTTTTATCGCTTTCATCGCCTTTATTGCCATCATCGTCATCGTTCAGAACATCACAGCTATCATTATGATTACAGGCAGCACCAACATCAAGGCTTTCATCATCATCATCATCGTCGTCATCATCATCGTTATCATCCATGTGTCCTCTGCTATATATAGATTTGTGAGTGGATTTGGTAGACGGTAACTGTAAGAAGCCAGTCGTAAATATATATATATATATAAATATATATATATATATA
>NC_068994.1:53163757-53169524 GCF_001194135.2 Octopus bimaculoides | reverse complement strand
ACACACACACACACACACACACACACACACACATTGCTCTTTGCAGTATGGCAGTGTTGCATAAATTAAGGCTGGAAATCTGCATGCCGCTCTGAGATCGACTATTTAACACTCCCGAAATAATATAGGGTTTTCTATGCTTTCTTTTTTTACTTCTTTTAACCTAAAACAACTTGACATTTAAACATGGCTGGTTTTGAAATATACACTGCTAAAACGAAGCAAGTAGAGCAGAACTTCCAGCAACAGAGTGTTATTAGTCTATGTCAGTGAGTAACAATGTAGAGCAGTATATTTTATTGTTTTTATATATAATTAAAAAAATATTTATTGCGGTCCTTGAACGTAAAAAAGAAAATCATACGAGTCTGTTCCTATCAAATAACTTAACTACCCCTGCTGTAGAATGATCATGTTATAGCCCGCAACTATGAGTACAAAAACGTCAATAAAAACAGAGTAAAGCTGGTTTTATTTAAACGGATTTAGCTGCTTATTCAGAGTCGCACAACTCATAGAAATATGACGAGACAGCATAAATAATATTACTCTTAGGATACTGGTTAAATGCATAACTTTAAAGAAAAGAATGATGGAAAAGTCTTTAAATTATTACCAACTTCCGAATTCGAAGAAGTTTTCTTTACTTGCTTAAGATATCTCCAGCACAGACTATTGACAAAGAAATAATCAGGATGAAAATAAATATGAAGATTTCTTGTCTGGAAAAGGAAAAAAAAAGTAGGCTAATGAGTCGATATATAGATAAATGAATCATCACTCAGTCGACTATTCAAAATTTAGGTTCCGTGCCAAAGAGAACTATTTTTGCTTATACAAAACACCAATTATATACTGATCCATTAACCCAATGGATTATTGTTAAGAACGATTGCATTGCTTCGGTAAAGATGGCGACTTGTGGAAGCAGACGACTGAATGAAAGTGTAGAATAAAGAAGCGTCTGCAGCGACCGGAAGGATGAAGGAAAAAAAGCATTGATGAATTGCACGACTGAAATACATACATATACATACACACACATACGCGCACACATATACGCACGCATACACACACACACACATATAGGAGCATGTGTGCCAATAATGATTTTATTAATGTATATTGATAATATTTTCTTTTGGTATAAGATTAGACGAATGGTCACTCTAAGTTGGTGATGAGAGTAAAATCGATTGATATTACAGTGAGAGGAATGAAAGGTTATGTCGACTCCGCGGGGTTTGATCCAAAAAAAAAAAGAAAAAAGACAAAGAAACAATGCTGTTCTACACAAATGTGACTGATTACTGCGAAATATATCGCCTGGCGCCCCACCAATGCTTGCAACGGTAGATTGACGGATGAGAAATTTAAATTTAAACTAAACATAACTGATGATTTAATCGATATACTACTGTGCTGTTAACTGGTTCGTTTCTTTCACTGGTACTATTCTAAAAGCAAGACACGATCTAGCTTGAATAGTTCTTTTTTTTTTTATTCACTGCGGTCAGCTAACGAAGGTAAATCGCACTGAATCGATCTGCGAGAAACAACAGTTGAATTTCTCTCACATCCTACTTCACTGTCTTAAACAAGTAAACAGATATAAGTGTAATGTATTTCTATATACCGGAAAAAAACATACAAGTTGGTCACGGCTGGAGTGTCACTGATCATAGATTTGTTTGAGTAGAGTTGTACTAGTGCTTAATACAATATTTTGCCACTGCCACCAACGGCAAAGGGGCATGTACGTAGTTTGTTGTATTGAATTTGAATTTTGTGTTCCAGTAAAGCTGCTTGCAATGTAGTCAACGGCTTAGACAGAAACATAAAATCGTTGATAAATACATACATACATACATATATATATATATATATATATATATATATATATATATATATATATATATATATATATATATATATATATATATATATATATACGAGCACACACATATACATATATGTATATATGGATATGTGTGTGTGTGTGTGTGTATCTACACATACACACATGTGTATGTTGTTCCCTACTGCGAAAGCGCTTATCCGTTTGTTTCGACTTATTTCCTTTCAACGTTCTCCAACCTCATTCATAATGTTCATAGGCGTCTCCCTCCTTTCTCTACCAAAGACCATTAAGATCCTCATAAAAATTTTTAGTTACCAACAATTTTAAACTTTTCGAAATCCGATGTCCAAAACAATAAAACTGTAGAATCGCAAAGTCTGCCATTGCAATACAATATCCTATTGATTAATCGATTAACTTAAGACACACATATAACTGCATTATTCCTCATCCGTCTCTCGTATACAGTTACGAACACACTTCCAGCTGTTACTAAACGCAGCTGGGCTGAATACCACGTCAATATTCTTTTTCAGTACTAGATTTGTTCTTTAGAAAGTGGCCGAAGCTGCTCTTAAGTATTGTAGAAAAATACTCCGAAATTTGTTATAATTGACTTTCTCATGTGGTGACAGTGAGAGAAATTGAAAAACAGAATTAAAGTAATCACCAGATGGTGTCAGTGTGTACGAAGGTATGAGAAAAATGTCCAAATCGACAAAGGTCTCAACATCAAAGTTTATGTTATGTCAAAACGCGAGGACGGATGACTAGACATTTTTATTTCAATGTCGAAGTGCAAAGTAACGTTTCTATCAATGAAATATAGACCGTCACAATTTATTTTGATGTTCACAACTGTGAATATTCAATAAAAAATGCAATTTGGGATCCAGCATGTAACCATAGACACGGAATTCGTGTGGACAGAAGATATCTCGTTATAGAGAATTTTGATTACTTCGCAATATCATAATGATATCGTATACGAAAGAAGTGTTAGAGCTTACAGATCGGAAATAAATGCATCTCTTAGAAAACTGGGTTAAGTCAACCGTATCTAAAAGCAAACCGTTGAGATCATTGCAGTTAGCAGAGCTTAAGTTACCAAAAGAAAAAATATATAGAAACGACATCAGTGGCGTACATTAGGGAGACAGGTTGTTTTCATAACCATACTCTACAAAGGGCATAGGAAATCTCAGCTCTATGCTACTACAACAATATTAGTATTTGTATGAAAGAAATACTTAAATTCGTTCCACTTAATAGTAAATTGAGTATCAATCGAGTCTGTCGTGAAGAACACCCTCCTTGCTTTGCTTGGCGAGAAAGGTCGAGTAGACAGTCTCTACTTGGAAATAATTATGTAATGGATGTGTTAGAAACGTTTGTGGAAAGAATTGTTTCCTCGCATATCAAACTCTCATAGAATCTATTCTCTCTAAGCCTGATAAAACTCACAGTTTGCACATCAGATGTTTGAACTTCGCTAAAAGCAAACATGTGCGTTAATAGGAATCCTGTCAGTTGATAGAACACAAACATTGCAAACAAATATGCAAAACCACAGCTTTTTATTTCGGTAATCTAGTACAGCAGTGATACATAAATACTAATATCTATATTTAAATTACTTGTTTGTGTGTCTGTCTGTGAATGTTTGTACGTGTTTATGTCTGTCTGTCTATCTATCTATCTATCTATCTATCTATCTATCTATCTATCTATCTATCTATCTATCTATCTACTTATATTTTTCAATATACACAGGTTTTAAATACGAGCTGTTATATGTTTGCCTGAAAGTGCATTGCACGCTATACAAGCTCATCCGATTTTTGTATTATCAGAGGAACGAAACTTATTGTGGCTTGTTTTTCAGACCTGTGTATATCAAATGATACTTATCTTTCACTGGATTGAATACGTTTCCTATATCCTACCAATAATGGATCAGAAGACTATACGTATGTACGTGTTTATATCCGCTTGTATGTGCACGCGTGTGCGCGTGTCTGCGTGTACACAAATTCTTACTATACGATCCATACATCTGTTCCATACGAAAATACTTTATACTGAATGGTCGATATGTTAAACAAATCAGAAACGTATCATTGGCGAGAGTTGAGTTTAAATTTCTGAATTGTTATACATTTGAATATATTCGATAACAACACAATTTATTATAGCAGACATAAAACAACCTATCGAATAACACGTCAATTGGCGCATTGTTACATTGGGAATGTTTGGAGTGATAGGGAAGCATTTTCTTGCTGATTGTCTCCTAAAATAGAAGCGGGACAACACTGGATTCTCTGGGGTCTGTGAAAAGGAAGAGATGGCTTATTCAAGTACTTATCCTATCAGAATGTGTTACCGAACCGCTAAGCTACAGAGACATAAATACACCAACATCGGTTGTCAAGCGATGGGGTGGAGGTTGGGGGTTGGGTAGAAAACAAACACAAATTTATACATATATGTATAAACTTCTTTCTCTTTATGTCTATCAATTCCACTCACAAAGGCTCGCAGTGAGACTGAACCCAGAAACATGTGGTTGGGAGGCAAGCTTCTTACCACAAAGCCATATTGTGTCTAATTAAACTTTTATCTGTTGGCCAATATTTTCGAAGAAACTTTGTTGAGTTATTCTCATTTTACGTTATGGATCCGAATTTTCCAAATTGTAACAATCATTTAAGAACACCCTGTATGTGTGTTGCTGTTGCGGTTGTTGCTGTGTGTGTTAAACTATAGAAGCATACATACAATAAACATATATAGATGCGCGCTCACATTAATCAAGCAAACTTGATATCAGGCGCTATGACAGAAAAACAAAAAAAAGAAACGTATTGATTAAAACGTTCTTGAGTGTTTAACGTGAAAACGTGTTTTGTTTTTTAAAACTGACGCCATTAGCCACAAAAGGAGACATTAACTAAAGCAGATGAATAATAGATATTCGCCGCGTGAAATAATATATAACTAACAATCATTTAATGAACATTGCTGTTGTATTGGTGGCCTGAAAAGATATATGTCTGTACAAAATATTAATTGTTATGAGCCTGGATTACATGTCAATGAAAAGAAACATTTACGGTATAGTTTTGTGGAAAAGTTATGAAATATCAATCAACTTTGCTAAAATGTTTTACTAATGTTTTCAGCTCATTTAAGGCAGCAAGCTGGTAACATCGTTGACATGCCATTTTCTGAGTTCAAATTCCGCTGGGGCCATCATTTCGGGGTCGATAAATTAAGTATCAGTTGAATATTGGGGTCGGCGTTACCGGCTTAGCCAAGACACAACGGTTCAGGTCTTTGAAACCAACACATACATACATACTTACATACATACACGCACGCACACACACATACAGACATACACGCACACACACACACACACACACACACAAACACAAACCGCATATATACATGTGAATATACGCACGCAAAGACGCACATACAAACAAATATATGATATGAACTGTTTACATCACAAAAATGTAGTTATTTGATACGAATAAGCCGCTTTTGGAGGTAGATAAAGGTGCAAATAATGGCGTGTAGAGAATGGTGTTAGAAAACACTTTGGCTGGAATTGTTTATCTATCTATCTATCTATCTATCTATCTATCTATCTATCTATCTATCTATCTATCTATCTATCTATCGAAAGCTTTCGATAGGGTAGACCATCAATACTTGGAGGCTGTCCTCATAGCAGCCGGCTTCGGTCCCATTTTCCGCGGCTGGATGGCTGCCTTGTACAGAGGCATCCGTTCGGTAGTTCGCGTCAATGGGCATCTATCAAGACCCTTCGACATTGCACGTTCGGTCCGTCAGGGATGCCCCCTCTCGTCGCTTCTGTACGTGTTGACTCTCGAG
>NC_068994.1:53160263-53161540 GCF_001194135.2 Octopus bimaculoides | reverse complement strand
ATTAAGTACTAATCAATTACTTAGACAGCTAAGATAGTAGATAAGCTTAGAGTGGCACAGAAACAGGATAAATTTTAAGGCGGTGCAGATGTGTCTCATCGGGTGATAAATAGATACAACTCATTAAAATAACAGATCCGCAACGTATCTTTTCATTTCGTAGAAAGAAAATGAACAAAATAAAGGATATGCCTTCATTTATCTAGAAGATAACAATAAAATCACAGATGCAAACTAAGAAACGAACACGCAAGAAAAGTATATACACATATATATGTGTGTGTGTGTATATGTGTGTGTATGTGTGTGTATATATATGTGTGTGTGCGCGTGTGTATGCGTGCGTGTGCGTGTATATATATATATGTGTATGTATACATATATATAATGTGTGTGAATATATATATGCGTGTGTATACATGTATATGTATATATATATATGTGTATATATGAGTGTATATATGTATATATATATGCTTATATATATGTATATATATATATGTGTATATATGTGTGTGTATATATGTATATATATGCTTATATATATGTATATATATATATATATATATGTGTGTGTGTATTTATATATGATTATATGAGGGAGTGTTTGCATGTATACGTGTGTTGACTATGTTTGCTTGTACCTGCCAAACTCTCTATGTGACTGTATACGAGTTTGCAGCCGAATGTCTGATTTCTATTTTACGAATGTGTACAGGAAACAATAAAATAACACTTTAGATTTTTCGTCTTTGAATATAATTGCAATTAAAAGAATGAATCAGCAGAATATAAAGCTGTGAGATATGAACATCATGTGTTTTGTTGTTTGAGTGTCGAGCGCCCCCAGTATATATATATTTTTTCTTTGTCAAGGTTGACAACGCCAAGAATTGTTTAATGATTGTCTTCGGAGATTTCTCAACAGCACGTATGCACATTAATATATCTTACAGTATATCTCAATATGTATAAAATTGCTCGCGCGGGGACACACACACACACACACACACACATATATGTACGTGAATATATATATATATATATATATATATACACCTACACACAGAGAAACAAATGTGTGCACACGTGTGTATGTATATATGTATACACATGCACAAAGACACACACACATATATATATATACATGCACATAAAATATACATATTTATGCGTGCGTATTATGTATATATATATATATAATTTATAATATATCTATGATGTATATATATATGTATATATATGTATATATATGTATGTATATATATATATATATA
>NC_068994.1:53159083-53160253 GCF_001194135.2 Octopus bimaculoides | reverse complement strand
ATATATATATATATATATATATATATATATATATATATATAGCTCTATTCTATACTTGGAACCATCCCTGGGTTGGATCCACAGCTTATATTGGAATGGGTACTTATGTATATCAGTATGTTTCTATACGTATGTTTATATATAGATAGATAAATGTGTTTATACAGGCACATACTCACAGCGTGATACCAACAAGTGACTAGCCAATACGTACCTAGACAATTCCAGCGAACCACCTGTTGGTGTACCTAGACTCTGGAATTGAGCTATATCATGTATATATCTATATCTATCTATCTATCTATCTATCTATCTATCTATCTATCTATCTATCTATCTATCTATCTATCTATCTATCTGTTTCCTAGCTAGCGGAAACGAGGGGTACTCTACTAGCTATTCATTAGGCTGAAGATGCCTAAGTTAAAAGAAGATTTCATTGTTTCTAGGGATCCTAAGTTACTTCGCGGGAAATTTAATCGACAGAGGTGTTATAAAATGCTGAGTTGTTTTCATCGCATGAAACTATTGGTATATCATTAAAGAATATATATACTGTGTTTATCAAATAACATTTATTTCTAACCAGATGGAGTACTTTTCTTCTCCATTTTACCGACATGGAACAATGCACTATATATATATATATATATATATATATGTAAATGATTTTGTTATAAATGCTCATTTCAATACACAGTATTTATTTCAGCATTTACATAACCATATATTACGACCCAAATGTATACGGATTTATCCGTCTTTGCATTCAAACTGTACATTGATTTATTTATAAGGATGACTGGAAACTTATTCTCTTTGTGTTTTGGTTTAGAATAGTTAACTGTGTATATAATTGAAGCTGTACTTGTGACTAATATTTTCATTTTAACGATGGTAGTTATTGTAACATAGAATTTATAAAGAGACAACTGTTTCAACTGTACTGTTAGCTATAATTTGGAGCATAAATTATATACGTTTATATTTTCACAATTGTCGCTCCGTTTCCACTATCCTCGGTAATTGTTAGCGCTTTTGAGTTTTTCGTGGGAATGAAAGTGTGTGTGCGTGTCTGTCTGTGTGTGTATGTGTGCGTGTGTATGTATATACCTACACATAAACACACATATATATGCATATATATATATATATATATATATATATATA
>NC_068994.1:53157646-53158847 GCF_001194135.2 Octopus bimaculoides | reverse complement strand
ATATATATATATATATATATATATATACATATATATGCATGTATGTAAATACACACACACACACACACACACACATATGTGTGCTTTTGAGCGTTTATATTTGTCTATATCTACACACGTCAACAGACTGTAGCGTTACCCAATTACGTTTCTTCAGCGCACTTTAGAATTTTCCAATTTTCTTGATCTTGTTAGAGCTGATAGTAATTGAGTGTCGTTCACGAAACTTTTAAGACGGGCATCTTCAATTTTCGGCTTAGACAGAGGATGATGCAATTATGATGAGGAAAATTATTATCTTTCAATCACGATTTCCTATTAATGATTCGGGATTGAATAAATCTAAGATTATTCAGACTAAAATATCAAAAACAACAAAAAAAAGAAGCAAAATAAACATTAAGGTAGTAAATAAAATTATATTGTGTTAGTTTGAATACAAGCAAATAACTAGTAGATAATTCAACTATACAGAAGTTGTCATTAAATTTTACAGCCCTACAAATTCCTACTTTATTATAAAAGAGAAAAAAACTTACCGAATATCTGAAGTGGTGCGTACTTAAGACTAATAATTAAATGATCTTGTTTTTCATAGGAATATAAATAAAAGATAATATAAAGGAAGAAATAGTAATTTGGAATTTGTTTAATAAATATGATGGTATTGCACACTCTTTTCTTCTCCTATTAAAAGACACAGCAAATGATGAACAAACCAGATGAGAGACTGTGTGGGTGTATGTATGACAATTTCTCCACGCTGAAATGCAATTATGTTATATTATTGGCAACTATCGTTTGGGTGGCGAATGTAAAATCTATAATAAAATATATTTGTCTATATGAAATTTCTCTTATTACTAATATATGTGATATTTATTTTATTACTCCGATACCGTTCCCGTTAGATGCCTAAGTGTGAGTGTGCGCGAGTGTGTGTGCCTGTGTATGTACGCATACGCACGCATACGCACGCATACAAACACGTGTATATGTATGTATGCATGCATGTATGTATGCATGTATGTATGTATGAATGTATCTATATATATATATATATGTATGTATGTATCTATCAATCTCTCTCTCTCTCTCTCTCTCTCTCTCTCTCTCTATATATATATATATATATATATATATATATATATATATAAATAAATGTATAGTTAGACATTTAGAATATATGCATAATATATAA
>NC_068994.1:53155027-53157320 GCF_001194135.2 Octopus bimaculoides | reverse complement strand
ATATATATATATATATATATATACAGACATGCAGGAAGTAAATAGACACCTTTAATTTTCAAGATTTCTAATCTAAGCGTTTTAATGTTTTCAGCGGTGTAGAGTTTACAATGTAATTTTTTTTTCATTCCATGTGCCATTATATTAAATATTTGCGAAGAGTAACCCATGCCACGAACAAAAAAATTCAGCAGAACTGTCAGATTTTCAAAGAGGTTATATTCTTGGGCAATCTAAAACACCTTCCTTCCAAACAGTGCTGTAAACAACGGAAGTGAGTTGGAATGTTAAAATTTAGTGCGCATGCACAGCAGAGTTCAATATCAATCTGTGCCAAATGGCTTTACTTTGCATGCTTTAGCCTCATTACTATGACAACAGTCCGATACTTATTGATCAGACCACGTATATATATTCATATATATGAAAATATAAATATATGTATACATATACATAAGCTTATATACACACACACATACATATATAAATATATCCATCCATCCATACATACATACATATATATATACACACAGATATATATAAATAAATAAATATATATATGTATACATAATGTATATATATATATATATATATATATATATATATGCTAGAATGCTTGAGGCGTTGTGCCATATAGAAGCGAGTAATATAGAAAGGTACGTCAATAATATTAGGAAAAAGATTTAAATAAAAATAAGAAGAAAGAAGAAATTCGTTGTTCAATTCGTGTTAAATAAAAATGAAGCCCACCAACAACATCAACTTTAAAACAAACATCAACAAAAAGCAACTAGTGATGAGAGTTTAGATCGATAAACGTATTAGATAACCGTTATAATTATTTGTTAAATTACTGACATGTTGTCGATAGCACTTGTTGTCAATGCTTATATGTCTTGAGAAATAATGATAACGTATGCTGTAGCTTCTACTGTGGTTAAGGTCTACGCGTTGCATGTATCGGTTTTCTCTATTTAATTTGTTATTTATGAGAGCGATATGTTTGATTTTCGTTCGATACGATTGCCTCTTGGGAATATATTGACAACTTTATTATATCTCTTTGACATTGAATGTCGATGATATAACAATTGTATTTCTTTCATTTCTGTTCATTGAAATAGTTGTGTTTTGTAGACATCGGTAGATATTGCAAACGTTTCTTTCTCGAAGATATTATTATAGTATTTATTACTATTTGTATTATTCACGATAAATTCATGATGTCATGGCATGGCTTTGAAGTATAAACAATCATTTCTAAAAGAAGACTTAAGATAACTTCTGATGGTTATCTTTACTAGTATGTTTTAGAATGGAGTTTCAATCAAATACAATTTGAAACAGCCAAACTATATTACATTGGAACACTGTTGGAAATCCAGCCTTACCAATGTATTTACTTATTGTATTTATTAATAATTATACCATTTCATGTCATTGTATACAGATTTGGAGCGGTTGGTGTAACTCACAGATAGTTTTAATGAAACATGATCCGAAGCTACATTTTAGGTCAGTTTATTCGTAGTAAACACACAATTAAAGTTCCAACTTTATGTATTTATTATTTTTACAGACACTGACCCGAAGATTTGCAACCGTTGCAATAATCTTGCCAATCTAATAGTGGGCTGGGGAAGGGACAATAAAATTGTCAAAGCCACAATCTCTACTCTTCTGAATAACATTTATGAAATAAAAGTAGTGTGATATAAGTATGTGTGCGTATGTGTGTATGTATGTATGTATGTATGTATGTATGTGTGTCATTATTCAGTTTATTTCAAGTTTTCTTGCCAATAGAGAAAGAACCGCTTTCTAACCTAGGTCTAAGGCTCCTTCATTGGAATTTCAACATCAACAACAGGGTATTTTTGTATGTATGTATGTATGTTGTTGTGGCACTCCGTCGGTTATACTGACGAGGGTCCCGGTTGATCTGATCAACGGAACAGTCTGCTTGTGAAATTAACGTGCAAATGGCTGAGCACTCCACATACACGTGTACCCTTAACGTAATTCTCGGGGACATTCAGCGTGACACAGTGTGCACAGTGTGACAAGGCTGGCCCTTCGAATTACAGGTACAACAGAACCAGGAAGAAAGAGTGAGAGGACGTTGTGCTGAACGAGTACAGCAGGGTTCGCCACCATCTCCTGCCGGAGCCTCGTGGAGCTTTAGGTGTTTTCGCTCAATAAACACCCACAACGCCCAGTCTGGGAATTGAAACCGCGATCCTATGACCGCGAGTCCGCTGCCCTAACCACTGGGCCATTGCGCCTCCACGAT
>NC_068994.1:53148861-53154724 GCF_001194135.2 Octopus bimaculoides | reverse complement strand
ACACACACACACACACACACACACACACACACACACACACACACACACACACATATATATATATTCGTGTACGTATGTATGTATATATGCTTGTATGTATGCATGTGTATGTGTTTCTAACCGTGTGTTTGTGTGTGTCTGTGCCTATGTATCTAAATGGGTGCGTATTTATAAGACGGCCTGCATTGCTTTGCTGCAAATTATATTCAGTAGAAATTTCCTTTGCTTATCATAGATTTAATGCTAACTAATGACATGACTTTACATCTTTTTGATGATATCACCTATCATAGTCTGACCTCACGAAGTAACCAAAGAATAAAATGTTATCAACAGTCTCCATATACGGTAAAGTCTGGAATCCTCGGACGCTGGTGATCGTTTGCATCAGTAATAATTGATCCATTGGTGAGATTCTGTAATAGCTCAATAATTTCTGTTGCTATGATTAGTGGAATACATAAAATCTCTGGTTGTAGTTAGATATCGAAAAACGAGGAGTAGAAAAACAAATTTTGTCCGTTTTGCAAATGAAGAATAGAATTAAATAAATACTGACTTGTTACCAGTTCAAATATTCTTGGGGCATATTGGAAGCTGTGACAAAATCATTCATTGTATTCTGTCATAGAGAAGATTTAGAAGTAAACGCTAAATCAATTCGAATCGCACGCTAAGCAGACTGCTAGATACATGCATTTCAAAGTCGTTATCTCTTCTTCAGCATCAGATTACGGAAACTGGAGATAACCACCCCGAAATGCATGCATCCATCAGTCTTGTCAGAGGGCGCCTCGAACTGACATGGTGTATTTAGACTGATTTATCTACAATGAGAAATTCTCTTCTTCACAAAACCCAGTGAGTGGCTCTCTCACACGTTCGAATATGCCCAAGCATAATTAAACAGGTAAATTTTATCACGTATAGAATTAACTAAAAGAGAATTGTTGTCTGATCTGGGATAGTTTGCAAAAAACGAAGTAAACCATCGAATACTGCCCGATTGAAAGGGGTAGAATAATTGTATGGGATGAGAGATTTTGTGATGGCCAACACTCTGAGTAAAGCTGGATAAGGTGAAATCCAAGTGAAAACACCTGTTATCTTAAGTTGGGAAAACAACTAATGTTGTTAGATTGTAATAAAACTGATGCAAAATTATAAGAACTTTGTGTGAGAAAGAAACCACGGACAGAGGGAAATATGGCATCGTTAGTCATCCTTATATAATGAAACCGTATACTGGGTCGTCGGGATTACTCACAATCACTGGTAAGTCATTCACATTCATATTCTACAAGCAGAAAAGTTAAAGTTTCGAACATTTCGTCATTTCACCGCTTAAGCGATAATGATATTTTCGTACAACGAAAATCTCATTTTAAGGGAGCCAAATATACATAGAAGGAACACAAATTATTCTCTCAAAATTGAACACACCCACAGCTTTTCAGCAAGAATTGATGGTAAGTAACAAATCTATCAATTCGTTTTCAGTTCTAATTCACCAATGCTTTTATATCCATCGGCAATTCAATTACGTCGTAACAAAACTCTCCACTGAGTTGTGAGTCTTTGATGTAATTCTTATACCGCTTGAGGATAGAAGCAAAAACGTCCTTATAAATCAAAGCAAATTTACAGTCAAATGCACGTTCACTCTTCTATATTTCACAAAAGACTGTTCTTCTATCATTGAATGATCCGCTTCTGCCTCGATGCAGGCTTTAGCTTAAGATTCGAGGTTAGTTTTCTGATTTTAAACACATACTGGGATTTCTCTTTGAATAAAATATTTACTTCCATCTGCATAAGTACTGTAGTGACTGTGTGTTAGGCAGTTCGTTTCATATTATATGGCTTTGGGCTGGTTCAATCCCACTACGACACACATTTGGGAAATATTTTTCACTATAGAGCAGGGTAGATTAAAATCTTATGAATGGTTTTATTAGACTGAAACCTAGTCTCAAAGCTATTCGCCGTGTGTGTGTGGTATATCGTTTTGGGATTTGGTTTGCAAGATTCTTTATGTGAATTCGTGTGTTGAAGCATATTTTGTTGTGTTTGGGGAGAGTTATTCTCTTTTTGTGCCTTATCATTTAACACACTCATCGGTTCAGTTTTACTCATTTATTTTTTCTAAAATTTTCGTTGTGTCTTGCAACCTTTTCAATAGTCGTTGACTCAGTGCGTTATCCGAACTGCTTTCTTTTTGCTTGTTTGTGCGCATGTGTGTGGGGCA
Source organism: Octopus bimaculoides (assembly GCF_001194135.2). Taxonomy (NCBI): domain Eukaryota; kingdom Metazoa; phylum Mollusca; class Cephalopoda; order Octopoda; family Octopodidae; genus Octopus; species Octopus bimaculoides. The sequence goes on along the minus strand of NC_068994.1, from coordinate 53,152,476 downwards.
GTGTGCGTGCGCATACACATATGTATGTATGTATGTATGTATGTATGTATGTATGTATGTATGTATGTATGTAGAAATGCATGCATATGTTTATGCATGTATGTGTATATATATATATATATATATATATATATACATATATATATTTGTGTGTACGTTTCTATGTATGTATTCTGCATATTCATATGTTTGTGTGTGCATGTGTGTTTACATGTGTGTGTGTGTGTGTGTACATCTGTCTCCTTGTGTGTGCATGTCTGAATGTATAATATTGCATCCTGATGTCATCACTGAATTGTTTAACAATCGCTACTAAACCCTGTAGTTGTTGGTCATTTTTTACAAAGAGCTTTAATTTATGTTTATCGAACATTTTATGCCCGTATTGTACATCATTGTGCATTCCAACCTCCCTTCTCCACGCCACCGTAAATAATTTCATTTCATTCAATAAGATTTGGTTTAGTTCTTGTATAATTCCTTTTGTTATATAGTTATACAGTTATATAGCTACATAATAATAATTATTATCATTATTCTTATTGAAGGCGGCAAGCTGGCAGAATCGCTAGCACGCCGGATAAAATGCTTAGAGGCATTTCGTCCGTCTTTATGTTCTAGGCTCAGATTCCGCTGAGGTCGACTTTGCCTTGCATTCTTTTGGAATCGATAAAGTAAGTACCAGTTGAACACTGGTGTCAATGTAATCGACTCATGCCGTCTCCAAAACTGCTGCCCTTGTGGAAAAAAATGAAGCTATTATTATTATTATTATTATTATTATTATTATTATTATTATTATTATTATTATTATTATTATTATTATTTAATAAGTTTAATATGATTCTTTGTACAAGTCATAAATATCTAAATTTTCATACGGAAGACTTAATTGAAATTTTCCACGGAAGAATAAAGTGAAATTCTCTGAAGCAAAAATAATTTAAACGACACTTTAAATTGTAATTTATGCTGTCATTTTAATCCAGACGTTTGAACTTTTATTAATCTGAACTCTTCCATTAAACTGGTGATTTGGACTTTTGATCTGTTCATTTGCTGAATAAAATAACATCAGATTGAATTCATCTTAATGTTTTTATTAGACTCTGTACTTCATGGGCCGGCGTGCGCCGTTCAATTAAGCATTGAAAATTCATGCAGTATGTCACTGTGCCAAGGCGACGAGCTGGCAGAAACGTTAGCACGCCGGACGAAATGCTTAGCAGTATTTCGTCTGTCTTTACGTTCTGAGTTCAAATTCCGCCGAGGTCAACTTTTGCCTCTCATCCTTTCGGGGTCGATAAATTAAGTACCAGTTGCGTACTGGGGTCGATCTAATCGACTTAATCCATTTGTCTGTCCTTGTTTCCCCCTCTATAGTTAGCCCCTTGTGGGCAATAAAGAAATAAGAAACGTTAGCACACCGGACGAAATGCTTAGCGTACGTTCTCAGTTGAAATTCCGCCGAAGTCGACGTTGCCTTTTATTCTTTCGGGGTCGATAAATTAAGTACCAGTTGTATACTGGGTTCGATCTAATTGACTGCCCCCTTCCCCCAAAGGCCTGGTGCCTAGAGTAGAAAAGAATATGTCACCGTGTTATCCGCGTCACAGCATATTACATGTCGTCATTTTCCGTGTGAATCATTCATTCAGCTTAGGCTTAAGACTACTATGTTGTTTGTGGAAAGGAAATATAATATTGCGACATCATTGCTAACTTTAAAACGGTATTACTAGCGAAACTGAGATGAAATGTTGTTAGTCTGTCTGTGGGTTCGGGGTCTCTGAAAAAACTATTGTCCAATTTATATTATTTTGTTGTTATCACCTTACTGATTAATCAACCTAGTTTATTAATATATAATTTTTGATGCCTATATGTGTACGATATCGTACATTTGCTTAATGATGCTTTTCTCACAGCTGCAGAATACTCGATGAATTCTAGGTATCATTAAGGAGTTTTAAGACTGGAGCATGTTCACGCTGCATCATTCATTTATAATGGGAGCAATATTAATGAATCGAAAGGCAACGTGCTGGCAGAGCTGTTAACACGTTGGACATCATCATCAGCATCAATCAACATCATCATCATCGTCATCAGTATCATCATTATCATCGTCATCGTCATCATCATCAGCAGCAGCAGTAGCAGCAACAACAAAAACAACAACAATGACAACAACTACGGCATTGTTGCCTACATGGATGGCTTATAACATCACGTGTGGAGGCGCCATGGCCCAGTGGTTAGGGCAGCCGACTTGCAGTCGTAGGATCGCGGTTTCGATTCCCAGACCGGGCGTTGTGAGTGTTTATTGAGCAAAAACACCTAAAAACTTTCACCACAGCTTTCTCTCACTCTTTCTTCCTGTTTCTGTTGTACCTGTATTTGAAAGGGCCATGTCACACTCTGTACCATGCTGAACCTCCCTGGGAACTGCATTAAGAGTACACGTGTCTGTGGAGTGCTCAACCACTTGCACGTTAATTTCACGAGCAGGCTGTTCCGTTGATCGGATCAACTGGAACCCTCGGCGTCATGACCGACGGAGTACCATGTACAACATCACTACACATGCTAGAAACGCCAGAAAAATTCTCCTAAAATCGTTGACTTCTATCTTTATAAACGAAGGACACAATGGAGAATGTAGTCCGACTTGTATCTATTCTTGGAACAATATAAGATATGCTAAGACGATTCCAGTAACGAGAAAAGCATAAAAAGCAACTTATTCTAGGAATATTTTGTTGGTGTGAGCAAGAAGTGGAGTATATTGGTTCTTAGTAGAATTTGAACCTTTGACCCGTCTTACAGCAAAAGAATACTGTAATAAGTTGACCAATGACATGTGGGCGTTCCAAGGTTTACATTTATGTTCTTCGCAAATCTATTAATATTAAATTGGAGAAAATCCCCTTTGGCTTCATATTTAAGACTTTAAAAAATTATATTAGATTTTCCTTAAGTCTTATTGAATAGAGATAACAAATTGTAAAAGTGACGTCCAATGCAAATGACGTATATGTGAATATATAAATTATATTTGAACATTTTCTGATAAATTCTCGCACACACTAAACGCATTGACTCATTTTTGCTATTCGTCATAGCAAACTCTAAACTCTAACAACATAAGTGAATTTCTGAACTCCACTTTGACCAGGCAGGAAATCTGCCAATATATTCCGGACTTACGGATAAATGGAATTAGCTAGATAATGGAAAATTAAATTTAGAAAATATACTTGCGACGAAAGGAGCAAATATCTGCGGTTCTGCGAAATGCAGTGAGGCCGTAAAATCTGGATTAACTGTCGAAGCTATGCCAGAGTATATGTCCAGAACATTTTGGCATGAGTAACAGCTGAACCTGTTCAAGAAGAGATCTGTGAATAAAGCCATAATACTGGGATATGTTTAAGCTAGATAATGACGTTTGTATTTCTTATATAAAATTGTAGATTTGGGAACTACAGCTGTAAGTCGAAAAATTATTCTCTCTATCTATATATATATGTTTAACGGGGCGGGTTATCTATCTATCTATCTATCTATCTATCTATCTATCTATCTATCTATCTATCTATATATATATATACA
>NC_068994.1:53145655-53146455 GCF_001194135.2 Octopus bimaculoides | reverse complement strand
ATTTATATATTTATATATTTATATATCTATATATTTATATTATATATATTTTGTATATTATATATATATTTATATCTATATATATGGATTCATGCATGAATGTATGTACGTATGTTTGCATATATGTTTATAAGTGTATATACATATACACACACATATATTATATATGTATGTATGTATGTATGTATGTATGTAGGTATGTAGAATCACACGCCTAAAATATATCTAAGCAATAAATCCCCGAATTCGTGCAATCACTCATGCAGATAATATTAAGAGTACGAAATATAAAGTCGTGCCATTTTTTGTCTGCGGAGACGATGCTTTTTAAACTTTGTTTTCGGAAATTTTTTCTTCTTAGTTTTGCTTTCTTTGTGGAACATATAGTAAATATCCAAAAACAACGGTTGGAAACGACAGCAGCAACAAGAACAGAAATAATATCAGCGATATTATTTTGTTTTCAACACTACGTGATCAACTTCTCTCCTACCATTTTCCAGATCAGATAACTGAGATGCAACACAAAGATGAGTAATTCTTCAAAATCTCATATATATTTATATTTTTAGAGTATTTTTTACACTGTTTTTTTTTTTTCACTTTTACTTCATTCCAAGAAGTTATTATTACAACGAAATAACATAGGGAAAGCATTAAAAAAAAATCCATAAGTCAAAAACACTGTATAATCTTGTAGGACTGAAACGATTAATCAATCTACGTAAATGACAAGCGTGACAATAACACAGATATTCTCACAAGATATGAATATATTTTAGATACTTATATGCATATAT
>NC_068994.1:53144325-53145645 GCF_001194135.2 Octopus bimaculoides | reverse complement strand
GTGTATATATTCATTTATTTCCTTTTATTCCTTTGCTTGTTTCAGTCATTTGACTACGGCCATGCTGGAGCAGCGCCATTAGTGGATCAAATCGACAACATGGTTTATTCTTTGTGAGCCTACTAATTATTCTATCGGTGTCTTTTGTCGAACCGCTAAGTTTCGAGAACGTAAACACGCCAACATCGGTTGTCAAGCGATGGTGGGTGGGGAGGGATAAGCGCTGAAACATGAAAATATGCATTCACATATATGTATATATATATATATTTATATATATATATATATATATATATGCGACAGGCTTCTTTCAGTTTCGGTCTACCAAATCCACTCATAAGGTTTTGGTAGGCCTGAGACTATAGTAGAAGACACTGGCCCAAGGTGCCATATATATAGATGTACATGCATATATATGTGTGTATATGTGTTAGTGTGAGTGCAGACATATGTGTATTTATGTGTATATGTATATTTATATATACATACATACATACATATGTATATGCATAAATAAATAAATAAATAAATATATATATATATATATAAACAAACAGTAAATGAGTATATGCATATATACGTACAGGTATGTGCATACCGACATCCATCTGTATGTATAGGTGCATATCTGGGTACAGGACATTGCAAACAAAACGTAGACGAGAAAACACACAAGCCACATAGAGAACATTCTTCTTCATCAGCTACCCCCGTTTTAACACATATATATGTATATATACATGCATATATGGCTACAGGAAATCAAAAACACGTGAACAAAATGAGAAACGAGTGCATACCAGTTTAATATATTAAATTTTGAAGTGATAATCCTTCAATGAATATATTATATAGAATATCGTAAGATATCAAAGATTTATTGAGTTAGGACACAGAAAAGTCTAGTGGATAATATTACTAGATTAATTTATTTATTTAATAATCAACATATTAACCAACAGTTGTTTCATTTCTAAAATACGATTAACATTACAAAACATATATAAAAATATACTTTTGCATTTGAAGTGACTTATAAGGAAAATCCTCAGGGTTTTCAGAGAACAATAAGGATTACATCAGGATACTTTCAGAATATACAGAATGTATAAACATGTTTACTATGTGTATGTATGTGTGTGTGTATGTGTGTGTGTCTGCCTGCCTGCCTGTCTGTCTGTCTGTCTGTCTGTCTGTCTGTGTAGGCATGCGTTAAAGTTATTCGTTCCTGATCCAAGTTTTGGATCTATACATACATACAGCGGCGTACGTATACTTTTGCTCACCTTGTAATGATATATATATATATATATATATATA
>NC_068994.1:53142957-53143601 GCF_001194135.2 Octopus bimaculoides | reverse complement strand
ATAGATATATATATATATATATATATCTCGGTTCCAATAAATTCCCAATTCATCAGTGAGCATTCTCTGTGAATAGATACATTTATTAGACGAACCTGTATTTTGGAGATGGACACATACGGTAAAACAATGACATACGCGCAAATATACATATGTGTATGTCTGAAATTGCATATACCAACACGCACACACTCACACAAAGAGATACACACACGCACATACACGTACACATTGAATCTTAAATAGTGTAACTGAATTAAAAGCAACTGACAGAAATGAGTAAAATCTCTATATGTCATATAGAAGGTATGCATATATATTTCTAGAACCTTCGTGTATGAAACAAGAAAATGGAGAGTGGTAATAAAGGACATTTAAATTGAAGTTAGTTATATCGCCTCGCGAAACGGACTACGTATGACAACGAGTGTAAATATTAAATTGAAACGTCTTTTAATTCAAATCTATTCTGTTAGCTTGTGGACAATTTGTAGCAAAGAATGTCCACAAGGTATGCATCGCACTATAAATTATAAACATTTCCCAAATCATAGAAAGGCATTTTCTTTTCTTTAATACTTCCACGGGATTAATAAATGAAAATGATTACGTGTAGTATATGGGCATGAGGCGATGTGTGTGTT
>NC_068994.1:53140964-53142840 GCF_001194135.2 Octopus bimaculoides | reverse complement strand
ATATATATATATATATATACACATGATGAAGGGAATGTTCTTTATGTTACCTGTCTCGTTTCTCTGTTTCTTTCGTTGTTCGAAAAATAGTTCGTTTTCTATGTTTTTCCTTTTTATGCACTCGTTTCTCATTTTGTTCACGTGATTTTGATTTCCTGTACCCATATATGCATGTATATATACATATATATGTAGATATATACATATATTTATATATTATTAATATTATTATATGATCGAACGATACGCACCCATTTTCAAGTAAGTTTTATCTTTATAATTCCGATGCGCACTCTATGCCTCTCTATTCTTTTTATGTTTCTCCCTCTCTTGTACGTCTTCTTTTCTGTTTTTCACTCCCACCCTTTCCCTATTCTTCTCCTCTCCCCTTCACCGTTACCTCTCTCTCTCACTCTTCCTCCTTGACTCTCTCGTTGCTCACACGTGACCAACGGCTATCTATTTTCTTTCTTCCACTTCCTTCCTAAAGACAAGACGTGTTATTAAGAAATGGTATTTTAAGGCAGTGAACTGGCATGCTAGACAAACTGCTTAACTGGAGAATGAATGTGGTGTAATCGACTTGTCCCATCTCCTACAAAATTTCAGCACTTGTAATTATAGTGAAAAGAATTATTAAATGATACTTCAAGTGTGGGTGTTTAAATATATTTCCTTGTATATGCTCGATTCTTGTAACAATATCGCTGAGAAATTCTATCTACTGTAGTTGATAAATTTATCAAACTTTCACTGACAATTTCAACTTTATTTTGAGAAACACCAAAGTAATTGTTACTGCTATATTAATAATATACCTCTGTAGGTTGCAGTTTAGAACAATTCAACGTTCTATATACAGTATATCATATATGTTTATGTATATATCTAAATGCTGTAACTTACATTATATTTACAGTTTCATACAGCAGAGTACAGGTCAAATTTTTTCACAGACACATTACGTTTCATATTGCAGCACTAACATTACATAACATTACAGTGGTTGAAGCCGGCAGCGATTTTACATTTCACATTGCGTTATAAATTTCAGAACGCAATATAATATATCACAATATGATACGGTTACATTTTAGACTTTTATTCTCAACGTTTCCTCGTGTGATGTATGTTTCAATTTACGTCACTATGTATATTTTATGATTTTTCAAGAATGTCCTCTACAACAGTTTTCACATTATTTCCCAATACAGCACTGGTAGCTGCTTACAGTAATATATCAACATGGTACAAATTGAGTGGCTACATCAAATGGTTACAGCATCCAATCGGATATATGTTGTAAGATGCAGAAAAACAGCCTCAAAGTATTTTAGGGAATATTTATTTGTTTAAAATTTGTTTCAGATGTAAGCACAAACGTTGGTTCTTTATTTTATCGACATCAAAAGGATACCACCGGGTTTGAAGGTATAACGCAGAAGACCCAAAGACATAATGCGAGGCCTATTTTCTGATGCACTGTTGTTTCTACCAATCTACCGTATTCTGTGCATAATTCCACATTTAATAAAATAATTCTGAAAGAATAACATTTTATATACTTTAGGAAACGATAGCGTACACATTCAGCATCGTTAACAACACCACAATCGTCATCTTCACCTATAATCTGCTCTCAGCTGACTAAATACAACTAATCTCATCTGTATGTGTTTCTTTTAAGTACGTCCAGATTGTCCATCCACATATTTATAACACTTCGTTTTCATATTTTTCTAGTTAATGTGTCTTCAATTATCAGTTTCCATAAACAATTTTTTAATTCGGTAGCCATGATACTCCGAAACTCGGAGTTTTATCATGACTACCGCATAATTGTCATATTATATCTACATATATATATATATATATA
>NC_068994.1:53138080-53140697 GCF_001194135.2 Octopus bimaculoides | reverse complement strand
TGTGTGTGTGTGTGTGTGTGTGTGTGTGTGTGTGTGTGTGTGTGTATGTATGTATGTGTATACCAAAGCCAAGTTTCAGCACTAGTAAACGGAGTTCTAAAAATTAAAACATTAGCTGTGCCAAAAATAATTCGTTTTCTTCGCACAGAATCACTTATCTTATGGTAAGAGAATTACATTAAGTTATTGAATTACTTTTAGGTTGGTTTAATGAATTTAATGTATTCACTTAAGTTTAGGTAAGTGAATTAATCAGCCAGGACAGAATGACAAGTAAATTAATGACTATGTTTATAATACACTATTTCCGAAAGCAAATCTCTGATAAACTATATTTACTGGTGACAGGAAATAGAATATACAAAAAAAAAAAAAAAGAGAAGAAGAGAAAATAAAACTCTTAAAACAAGCAATAAGCCTGTCATAAAATTATTCAAGAAAGTTGGAATATAACATGCTAAGTAAATATCTGTTAAATATTTGAATTTCTCTACTCACCATCAGTATGATTTAAGCAAACAAACAGAAATAGCCATCTAGCACGACACGAAACAAGCAATGAAGAATCTCTATATGGTTGTTTGGCTTGCAAGAAGTAGCAGCTAAATGATGGTAAAGTATAATATATTGGCTCTTGTCTTGAAATAGGAAGGACCTGTTGGACGATGTAACTATGAGATAAGACAAACATACGGGTTACTCTTTTACTCTATTATTCTTTTACTCTATTATTCTTTTACTCGTTTCAGCCATTTGACTGCGGCCATGCTGGAGCACCGCATTTAGTCGAGCAAATCAACCCCAGGACTTATTTTTTGCAAGCCTAAACATACCAACATCGGTTGTCAAGCGATTTTTTGGGGAGGGGACAAACATAGACACACAAAGATACACACACACACACATAGATATATATATTTATGTGCGACGGGCTTCTTTCAGTTTCCGTCTATCAAATCCACTCACGCTTTGGTAACTACATGAACAGTTATCACAATGGGATTCAAATTCTAATAAGCAGAAACATATATAACCAAGAAACAGGAATGAAAGCTTATTTCATATTTTTAAACAATGAAAGAAAAAAAAATTCATCTGAGGAGAAAAGTTTATAACAATCTCACCATCAAAGCTATAAGAAATATAAGGAATTTGTCCAATCTTTGAAAATGAAACGCACACACACTCACTCTCTCACATAAACGTACACATAGTCAAACACTAAGGAAAAAAAAAGATCATGATAGACATTCAGAAATGAGAGTTTTATAGAAATATACATGACACTTCGCAGAAAAGATAAATATGTTTCCTTAATGATTGGAACATAAAAGTGAATATAGAAAAAAAATGTACTTTCAATAACTGACCAAAAACGGCAGCATTGGCTGAAAGAATAGCAATGAATAAAAGAGGAAAACGACAAAGTATACTGGCTTTTGATTTATCAGGTACTATCATGTGTGTGTATATATATATATATATATGTGTGTGCGTGTGTGAGCGCGTGTGTGTATGTATATATAAAGATAGATATAGATGTAGATAGTATATATATCAAATATACATATGTTTAAGTCTATATATGTATATATACATATATATACATATGCGTGTGTGTGCATGTATTCATATATATATATGTGTGTGTATATGTATACATAAATATATATGTTTATATATATATAAGTTTATATGTTTAGTTATATATATATATATGTTTATTATATGTATATATATATGTATATAAATATATATATATATATATACATCTATACATATCATATCATGTCTAAATGAGTATGATATACCAATACGTTTATATGAACATGTTAACACACACACACACACACACACACACACACACACACACACACATAAATATATATAAAAGTGTGTGTGTCTCTGTCTATGTTAGTAAATATGTAAATGCACACATCAGACTGTAAGTATGTTTAGCTAAGGATATAAAAGCATTTGAAAATATATTGCGCACATATATGTACACATACCATATGGATACGTCGAGGCACATACACATGAACACACTCACTCACACAAACAAAAACGCAAACACACACACACACACACACACACACACACACACACACACACACACACACACACACACACACACACACACACACACACACACACACACACACATACACACACATTACTATGCACGTGTGAAAGTATTGTCTTTGTCTTTTCTACTTATCAATTTGTAGCGTTTTATGTAAAATGGCGACAAATTGTGCGTAACACAATGCTATTTTTTATAGTGCACTGTTTCTTTTTCTTCTCATAAAAATAGAGGCTAATAAAACAACTTTTTAGTTGTTGACGCATGCGGATTAAATAGCCTGTGACGTATGAGATATATTTAATTTTAATAAATATTTGCCAAGTATGTGTTTATGTATTATTTTATTTTCAAATATTTTTGTAATATATTTAAATAAATGTTTATTTGTGTTGTTTCATAGTGTGGTTCTGTCTTTACTTGATACTATGTTGCATAACTTTAGTTTTTGCTTCTGATTTTTTAAATTGCAATACAGAGAATATTTTATAAGTGTTGCTACAAACATTGCACTGTTTATTTATGTGTGTT
>NC_068994.1:53137535-53138070 GCF_001194135.2 Octopus bimaculoides | reverse complement strand
GATAGATAGATAGATAGATAGATAGATAGATAGATATAGAGAGAGAGAAATCTATTTGTCTTCCTATCTGTCTATGTATGTATATCTCTCTCTTTCTCTCTCTCTTTCTCTCTCTCTATATCTATCTATCTATCTATCTATCTATCTATCTATCTATCTATCTATCTATCTATCTATCTATCTATCTATCTATCTATCTATCTATGCATCTATATTATTTTTATTCTTTCGTCCTTCTTTTTTCACTTCAGTCAGTCACTGGATTGTGGTCATGCTGGATCAATGTGTTGCAATGTTTCGTTGAACAAATCAACCCCAGCGAGTATTTTCCAGTTTTGAAATTTTACAATCGTCTTACTTTGCTGAAACACGAAGTTACAAGATCGTAATTAAACCAACACGATTTGCAAATAATAGACGGACATACATACGCGCACAAACATGCATACACACACAAAATTAGGCATAGACATATATGTATATATATATATATACAAATGTATATATATACATTAATAATACAGATAGATAGAGT
>NC_068994.1:53134999-53137187 GCF_001194135.2 Octopus bimaculoides | reverse complement strand
ATATATATATATATATATATACATGTATATATATATATATACAAATGTATATATATACATTAATAATACAGATAGATAGAGTGAGAGAGAGAGAAATAGAGAGATAGATAGATAGACATGTATAAATATACAAACATATGTATATACATTAATAAATAAGGGGCTTTGACACAATTTCCATCTAACGAATTCATCCTCAAGGCATTTGACGACCATAGATTATAGTAGCAGCAATTGCTACTTTAAGGGCACTAAATGTGACATTAAATATGATATTAATATGATATTAAATATGATATTAAAGGATAAATGCACTAAACATGACATTAACTGGGTAATTATTAGTAGCACTTTACCGTATACTACTGGGAACTCGAAGCGCAATGTATGATTGGACGAAATGTTCCATATCTCAAACTTTAATTATCGGTTATTAAATCACGGAACGGAATTAGCTCTAAAATGCACACATTCATTCAGAGAAGTATTTAAATACTTTCCGAATAAAGCTTCTAACTGGATATCACTTAGATGCAGGTGAACATAACTTAACCTAGTCAAATAATCGTAAATTTACTTTAGTCAGATTTTAAAAATAAACCTCGAAATCATAATTCTTTTGTGCATTGAAACTAAATATGATTAGAATTTCAACTTACTTTACGCATTTCAATCAATATTAGGCTTCTAATACTGAAAAAAGTATAAACTTTATTGCTATGGAGTGGTTTGATTACCCAAAATAAAACGAAATTTGTTTCCTCCTTATTTCCTGTTACTTTCGATTTCCTTTAAATCTATCTATTTTATCTTTTATGGTATCATGTTATACTCATTAAGAGTGGTCAGTGATGTGAATGCATCCTGATATAAAATAACCTCAAATTCTAGAAAGGTAATACCAAGTTTCAATGATACCAGAACTATAGTCGTATCGTATTCAAAGCAATCGCAGCTGTCAGTTACGCTAAGGTTTCATGATTCCTCACCTAGAATATACTATAAGAAGGACTAATACTTGAATATCCAGTTCGCTTCACCTAGGTTATTAGGAAACTTATCCAGGAGAAAAAGGTGTTGGATTGGAATTCAATGAGAAAAATACTGTAGTAAACAGATTTTGAGTATGTACAGTTCTATATTCTTCGTTATGATGTTTTTATTATGTAGTCTATATTGTGCATGAAATCGATTGAAGTAAATTCATGGTTTACCTATCATGTAGGAACGTGTATCATGTAGAAACGTCAATCTTAAACAATTCTCATTGCTCTCTATCATTCGACGTAGCTAGCTAATTCTGGATTATATCAGAGTGCTAAAGAAAGTAACTAATATGACATATTTCAACAAGCCTAAATTCTGCTTATATATATATATATATATTGGAGGAGATGTTCTCCTGGGGCTAAAAGCAACAGTAACATCCACCCTTAGGGGTCAGCCACATTTAAATGGCAAATATACTTCATTTTATCGTGCAGTTACTGTTAATACCTCGTTCAGAGATTTAACATATATATATATATATATATGTATATATATATATATATATGCATACATACATATATATACATACACACACACACATATATATATATATTTACTATATATATGCATATGCTTACGTCTGTATGTATGTGTTTGGATATACAATATATAACATGTATGTCTGTGTGCGTGTGTGTATGTGTGTGTACGTGTTGGTGTGTTTACGTCCCCGTAACTTAGCGGTTCGGAAAAAGAGACCGATATAATAAGTATTAGGCTTACAAAGAATAAGTGCTGGGGTCGATTTGCTCGACTAAAGGTGCTGCTCCAGCATGGCCGCAGTCAAATGACTGAAACAAGTAAAAGTAAAAGAGTATGTATATACATACATGTATATATGTGTATGTGTGTGCGTATATATATATATATATATATATATATATATATATATATATATATATATATATATAATATGTACTCACATATATATACATATATATATATGTGTGTATGTATATACACACACACACACATACATGTATATTTATCACACATATACACGCATACACATTCATATACCACGTGTTTCATAAATGTCAGCGTGTATTTCAGTCGGCATATGAGTGTATGTATAGTTATGTGCGAGTTTCTCTCTCTTTCTGTGTGTGTGTGTGTGTGTGTGTGTGTGTGTGTGTGT
>NC_068994.1:53133866-53134989 GCF_001194135.2 Octopus bimaculoides | reverse complement strand
CACACACACACACATAGCGATGAATACTCCAGCCATGTTTCGAATTGCAGTGCAATCAAAAATCAAATCGCAGTACATCCTCACAAAGCCGGATCATTAAAACATTTCAGCCATGCAAAGGTTCTACCGACAAACAGGGATGCATTATTATGCCGACATTCTCCTGAGAAATGCTACAATATGTCATTTCACATTTCAGAGCCTTGCTAAAGATGGGCTTAGAAACTGACAGGGTGGAATTCAACAAAATCTACCTTGGGAATGGGCATTTGTTTGTAATGGTAACATTTCGAACAAATTTATCTACTGCTTGCATGCGAATCCATTAGCGCAGTTTATCGTCAATTCGAATTTTATCAGTAATGTGCTTTATTAGATGTTCTTTACTTTCCCACGCTTCTGCTTAAAAGGATTTATTAAGCCTGTATATAGGATTTATGGCGAAGTTCTCATTGTGCTCTCTACGTGTTGTGTATTCCCCGTGTTTGCTTCGTAACCACTACACTTTTTCATTTTTTCCTGACCATTAATTTGGCTTCGTAGTTAGCTTATATGCTTCTTTTAACTTTCCTGTATTATTGTGTGATGTTGCTCATTAAGACCTTAGAGTATGTCTTTGTATAGTTTGTACAGATTTTTTTTAGGATCATATGAAAATGCGTAGGTTTTATTCTTAATGTCCTTAATGGACATGATATCAGATTTTTGTGTATGTTGCAAATTATTGCTCTGTAATTTAAATCATAACGAGCTGCTCATTCCGAGAGTTTCCATTTCAAAGTTATCCGGTTCCTTAAAGCGGAGAACGTATGTGTTTTTATTCCAAATATATAATTTAGAGAGCTCACGTGGTTGTGCTTTGCAAAGCATTATTCTTCACTTTGATCACGTTTTTCATTTTTAGTGATTAACCGTTTGATGTAGATCCTGTTTATTTCATACAGTATTGCTTTTGGGGTGCGGATATTCTCATGTAAAACTCATCTATATAGGAGTGGCATGGTATAGAAAGGAAACTTAAGTAGTTGCGCGTGGCTGAGCTGAATAAATATAATTATATTTTATACTATGTACGTATGTATACACACACACGCACAGACAGACAGACACACACACACACACA
>NC_068994.1:53131103-53132942 GCF_001194135.2 Octopus bimaculoides | reverse complement strand
GTGTGTGTGTGTGTGTGTGTGTGTGTGTGTGTGTGTGTGTGCGTGTGTGTGTGTGTATCTTTAAACATACTTTTCATAAGTGCAGCACATAATGCGTTATCACCTCCTGAATGCTGGTATCGTTTCTGTCTAATTTAGAGGAGAATCCTCTCCTCTGTACTCAGTGTGATGTTGTGCACTGCACTATAAAATGTTTAGGAAATAAGTATAGATATAGCTTTGTAATTTTATGAAAAGAGTGGAAAGATTGACATATCGTTTGTTCTTGTGTGAATTAACAAGTATGAAAGACTTATTATTCATGTTTTAAATAGCCATTTATAAGTGAAATATCAAAATGTCTTTCAAATTTAATGGTATAAACACCACGCTGTTTACGCACCGGTTAATGGCTACGTATAATTTGTATTGGCGTGAATCACTTAATCATGTGTCAATGGAAAACTGGAAAACCAGCTGCCGGTTCGAGGATTTTCTTTCTATTCAGATATTGGAGAAGCCATGCAGATGGGTTTTAAACTAACCAGTCAGTTATGTAATTAGTATAGTTATTAAGTGTCAGTGAAATATTTATTCAACTTGAATGTAAAATTATGAAAGAGCCTAGCTGCTTCTTTAAAACCGTGTCACTCGATTTAAATGTGGTTGATTGCAGAGTTATTAGTGCATCACACCTGTTTCACAGCCATTAACACGCTGAGTTTAGCTCTAAATCCCCATTGTATTTCCAATAAAGACTATAAAGATATATTAGATATATATGTATATTTACGTCGAATTTTTGAATAATTAATGGCTATACCATACGTTATATTTCGAATAGAAGTAAGAGGATCGTCATAATTAGTGAACAGAGAATTCAAAAGGCAAGTGTTCACATTACACCTATGCTGAAATAATAATGGGTTCCCGGGCATACACGCGTGGTTTACTCGTGTAGACAGAACTAAGGAGAGTGGATTGTGTAAAGCATTTTCCGAGAGTTTATATCGTTGATTCTCTTCACTTTTCAGTCGTGGAGTGCAGCCATTTTCAGACATCGTTTTCAAGGGATATTGAGTACTGTTTTGAGTTTCTCATTTCACCTATTTCAGAACTGTCTGTCTATATGCTTATATGCATATCTGACATAGTTAAGCTAAGGTTCTGATATTAAAAACCTTTATTCGCTAATTGATAGTGTATTGTAATTATATATATATTTATTTATTTAAAAAAAACAATTACAGGCAGAAACACACACACAGAGGGGCAGACGGGCACACAGACAGACAAGCAGACAGACAGACAAGCAGACAGACAGACATACAGACAGACAGACAGACACACACACACACACACACACACACACACACAGGCATATTGATCTTTGACCTATGTTTTAACAGAACAAATTAAGTCTTAATTCCTATTATAATGTGGCATTAATAATATATTGCAAATCATCTCAGAAATCATCCAGTCACAAGTATACCTGAAATTATTATAATTATGTACACACAGACTGCCAGACACACAGACTGCCAGACACACAGACAGATTGCCAGACAGACAGGCAGACAGACAGACAGACAGACAGAGAGACACACACACACACACACACACACACACACATATATATGAAGAAAACCGAAAATGCTTTAATATAGCCTGTGAAATTCGAACGTCGGGACTGTTCACTGCTTTATACCTATACTAACCCTACTACAGCTACAATAGGACATGACCACTGAAAATAGACCTTTCAAATTATGTAGTTATATTGACGAAGAAGAGGCAGCGTTTTCGAACAGGTATACCCGTCGTGACAAAGTAAACCGAAAATACCTTCGTATTCCT
>NC_068994.1:53128195-53129876 GCF_001194135.2 Octopus bimaculoides | reverse complement strand
TATATATATATATATATATATATATATATATATATATGTTGTGTGAGAGTTTGTCTATGTAGAATATGAGGGGGTTAGTTCACTGGTGTTCTAAGCGAATAGGCACGCTGAGTAAGTGCTATAATTAGTCATCCGTTTGGTTCCTTGTTCACAACCGAAGCTGGAACAAAGCATCCGTACTAGGCTTCTGAATTAGCGGGTATATAGTGTATATTTTTCAGCTAATATAATATAATATAATATATATATGTGTGTGTGTGTTTGTGTGTGTGTAGAGAGAGAGAGACAGGGAAAAATAAAGAGGGAGAGAGAGGAAGAGAAAGAGAGAGAGAGAGAGAGAGAGCGAGAGTTACAAAGTTCGTCCACTTGAGATTATGTGAAAAGTACGGCCTGAACAGAGCACGTAAATGGTACGAAACTGAACCAGGAGTTACTAAGAACAGTGAATATAAAGTACTTTGGGATTTTACAATGGAATGTGACTCCCTAACAGATACTCCGGAGACCAGATATTGTTGTGGTAGATAAAGGAGAAAGGAAACCAAGATCATGGATATTGCAGTACGAGGGGATACACGCATAAGTGACGAAGAACTAGTAAAGATTGAATAGTACTGACTACTAAAAGATGAAATAGCCAGAATGTGGACTGTGAGGAAAGTGTCTGTCATTCCAGTGGTTGTAGGGGCACTCGGAGCACTAACAACCAATTTCGAGAAATATGTCTGAAAATTCGGAATTGACATGAGAGCAGACCAAGCTCCAAAAGCCGGCTATGCTGTGGACAGCTAGGATTTTGAGATAGTTAATTGGATGTTGGATGTCTTCTACGGTAATCAACAACCAAGTATCGAAACTTATGAGGTGCGTAAAGAGACTCTGTGAGACCTCTCGCGACAGGCGACTGTCTGCTCTCACGGAATAAAAAAGAAAACAGAGCAAACAAGACTGAGCGCTCTGAGAAGTAAAACAACAAAAACAATAATGATGATGATGATGATGGTGGTGGTGGTAGTTGTGGTGATAATGATTTGAGAGAGAAATATCAGTATACAGAGACAAAAGGCAATGCTAGTAAAAAAAAAAATATATTAAAAGAAACAATGTTATCCAGTACATTAATGTACCATTAAATATGGAAATTTAGAAAGAAAAATAAAAACGATAAACCAAGACAAGATAAAAAATGCTAAAACCTCTTTGTAAATATTTACACACTTAGCTATATTTATAATTTTGAGATGCCTGCTGACCATATACGGACAGAACACACATTCAATAACAGAATGCGTGTGTATGTATGTGTGTGCAAATGAGTGCATATGTATGTATATATGTGCGTGTCTGTGTGTGTGAGCGTGTGTTGAAATGAGTGACCGTTGGTTTCCTTTTGTTGGTTTCCAGGCAATTTTCTATGAACTAGCACGGAATGATATATGATAAATGATGCGTCAGTCATGTACGGTAGCAACTCGATTCGATCAAATATTTTCTATATTAGCTAGTTGTGATTCAGTCATAACTGATTAATCATAATTTCATAGAACTCAACCAACTTACGAACTTCATTTTTTTCCCTGTTTCTTTCTTTTTTTCTCTCGGAAAGCTGAGCAGTCATCTAATTTTGCCAAATAAACTTTTGCTGTGTTATTCAAGAAAATTGGCATGCTTATATATATAT
>NC_068994.1:53122606-53127721 GCF_001194135.2 Octopus bimaculoides | reverse complement strand
ATATATATATATATATATATATATATATATATATATAGTCAAACTCATTCATATGATACTATTCAGTATCTTTGAGGTTTTCTGGTAAACTTGGCAAATGTCACGTAGAATCATGAGTGGAAACATCACATTTATGCCAAATGGATTTACTGTTGATTAAAGGAAGGAAGAAAATTAGTAGAGTTAGTTTTTTTATAGACATCTTTATCATAGAAAAAGGGTCTAACATAAGGTACGTCACCATACCATTACAGGAAGAAATATATGAAACTCGGCGACACAAATTTTTATGAAGAATTATCAGCCAAAATTAACCTAATGGCTAATTTTATTAATTTCAAAAACAAACTGATGATATTTCTAAATAGAAAAGCAAAGAAGAAAATTAGAGTGCTCAGAGCGAGCCCCGCCGGCTTGCATACCAAAAGCATGGAACACCTTTGCCTCTGTCAATGTATGCACGTGTGTGTTCGTGTATTGCGCCAAGTATATTCACTTTTATTAAATATCATTCATCCCTGATTTCCAATGGAAATATGGATAAAAATAATATTTTCATTGGTCCAGGGATTGACGTTCATTACAGAAAAAGCCTTTTTATATTTAAGTATATCTAAACAAATATAAACGCACAACATTTTACTGCTTACATATTCTGGAAAACGTCCAAGTAAATGCAATTTTCCTATAATATAGACCATAAGTCTTTCAACTAGCAGGAATATTGTACAAGGCGTATAATCGATATTTTGGGTTAAGAGCACCATCGTATACCCAGAGGGTCTATTTTCAGAACGATGCCAAAAATATGTTTATAAAACATATGAGCATAACGTTGTTTACAGTTTTAATATCAAAAACGCAGTGCCGGTGGTCCAATTAATTCATATGCATGGTCAACTTTCTAAAACTGTGAAAAACATTCAGGTCGAGTTTAGCGTAAGGACGTTCATGTTATGCATAGATTGTTAGGCTCTACTGGCTCTCAGAAATGAAGTCTAAATTAATCGACATCTGATGATGGTTCGTGTGATGATCAAAACTAAGTAATTGTCCTTCACGAGCGTGACATATATCTGTTCCCCAGTACATACATACTTACATACATACATACATAAATGCATACATACATACGTACCAAAGAATTCTCCACCTGAGATTCTAATGTTAATAGAAGCTTACACTTAGGTGTGTGCATCGAATGTTCAACCAACACACCAACTCAATATCACATATATACAAACACCAGGAACTCTTTTAAGAGAAACGTCATGTCGCTTTGATAGTGGCAGGCTTGAAATCTCTCAACATCATATGCCTGTTCGCACAATGATTAAAAAAGTGAACATTCTATGTGTATTCTGTTTTCTATAAACTATTTTACGACATATATACGACAGGCTTCTTTCAGTTTCCGTCTACCAAAATCACTCACAAGGCTTTGGTCGGCCCGAGGCTATAGTGGAAGACACTTGCCCAAGGTTCCACGCATTGGGAATGAACCCGGAACCATGTGGTTGGTAAGCAAGCTACTTACCTCACAGCCACTCCTATTTTTCTATTTTCTATTTTCCATTTTCTCTCCCTGTTTATTTCTGTGTTCCTTTCTGTTGAAGAGCGTAGGCTCGAAACATAAAAGACTTTCTCATTTCCCGAGTGTTAAACTAATACATCTGTTTGTTGTTTACTCACCCGACTCCGTCGTTTATTTTTTTGTAAATTCTCACTACACACACACACATACATATGTATATCTTCAATGTCTGTCTGACGATGTCTTTGTTCCATTTTTGCCGTATAAGCTACACCTATTGGCTGCATATTTAGTGTGACGTAATGTATTGTCGAATACTGAAACCCACGTAACAGTTGGAATAAAGGTGTGCCATGTTATGCCCGTGTTCCTTCTCTCATTGTTATGTGTGTGTGTATACGTACAATAACAACACTTTAGATGTATACACGTGTGTGTACGCAGTGCATATATTATATATTCTGGTAATATCATGATATATTACGTAACGTTACATCTCAGTTTCACCCAGGCATTATGGCGTGAATAATTCACAGTTTCTTTTCCTGAAATACACACGAATATGAACATGTACTTATATACATTACTACAAACATAAATACCCACGTACGCAAGTACACATAAACGCTTGCATACATACATACATACATGCAAACATAAATATATAGACATAAACACAATAAAATTCACATATGAATTCTACACAACAATAATAATGTTCGACTTGTTTCATAACTGTCTACTATGATTACAGCATCGCATCTACAACATAACCAATCTATCATTTATTTACAATTCTGCCAGCGATGATATTAATATTATACCTTTGTCAGAATTTGCATTATAAGATATGTAATTCTCCCCACCCAGTCCTGCCAACTGACGTATATGTGCATTATTCTTAGTAATGGGTTTTTTTTGTTGTTTCAATTCTCTTCTCGTTGATCTTAATTGATTCAACTGTTCGTAGTTTCTATTGTTTATGCTCTCTCTGTATTACACTTTTTCATATTATTGCTTTTATTATTCATTCTTTGAGAAATACATCAAGAGTTTTATATCTCTGAACAAGATTTAATAAATTAATAAATCTCACATCGTGGAGAAAGAGGGTGTTTGTGTTTAAAGAAAATGTTTGTGGTTAAGGGAAAGCTTCAACAGAAATCACTCATAGTAATATTGAAATTTAATAAGATCTTCAAGATTAATAAGGTTTACAGATTAACAAATCTGTTTAAAGTTAACATAAACGCTCATCTTTAACGAATGAGGTGTCAAAGGGCCCAACAATAGCAATATATTCTAGTACTGTTATATTTTGGAACGTATATTTGCCTCTCCCTATTGGTCATATGCCAGCGTCCATATGAGTATGGGAGCGTTTCGTCACATTCACCAAAGGAACGTTGCAGGCCTTCTTACAGGTTGAAAATACATTGAGTAACGATAACAAAATACTTCATATTCAGCTCCTTGAAGCTCAATCGTTTTCTACTCATTCTCTCCTCTCAGTATGTAGAGTTGTAGACTTGGATGTCGGGGACCTAATTACAAAGAGCGAACAGCTTAAAATGTAGCAAGTATCGGACTAGAGAATGACTTAGGTTGCATGTAAAGGAAACTGATTTGGGAGATGTGGTTCATAAAAGTTGATAAACATATCTTATAACTCTTTTACTCTTTTACTTGTTTCAGTCATTTGACTGCGGCCATGCTGGAGCACCGCCTTTAGTCGAGGAAATCGACTCCAGGACTTATTCTTTGTAAGCCTAGTACTTATTCTATCGGTCTCTTTTGCCGAACCGCTAAGTTACGGGGACCTAAACACACCACCGTCGGTTGTCAAGCAATGTTGGGGGGACAAACACAGACACACAAACACACATACACATATATATACATACACATATATATATACGACGGGCTTCTTTCAGTTTCCGTCTACCAAATCCAGTCACAAGGCTTTGGTCGGCCCGAGGCTATAGTAGAAGACACTTGCCCAAGGTGCCACGCAGTGGGACTGAACCCAGAACTATGTGATATTAAACAAGCTACTTACCACACAGCCACTCCTGCGTTATAGGCACGAAATAAACAACATAATCTGCATCCATGTCTATTGGGCAATATGTTTATATTTCGACGTAAAGAGGATATGAAAGGGTATCAAAATGTATTCTTCAGCGCATAGCAACAGTCTGGCCGATATTAACTCGGATATGCTTGTTCAGATTGAACAGGGGATCATAATGAAGATTCTAAATATAATCATAATAATTAAAGACAGGAACAAACGCCTCTATACTCTGACAGACATCACAATTTCTTCTGACTAAAATACAGACTGAAAAACAGTAGAGAAATTGTCAAATACAAGGAATTTGAAACTGAAATATGGAAAAAGTTATATGTGAATGTGAAACAAACCAATAATAATGTTGGTAATTTAGATTGTAGTTCACCACGCGGGGTTAAATGCTCAGCGGCATTTCGTCCGTCTTTACATTCTGAAATCAAATTCCTCTGAGGCCGACTTAGCTTTTCATCCTTTCCGGTTGGATAAAATAAGTACCAGTTATGCAGTGGGGTCGGTGTAATCGACTTATCTCCTCCTCCGAAGATGCTGGCCTTGTGTAAAAATTAGAAATCAGTTTAGATTGTAATTCATTGTTAACACACATACACACATACATACACACAAGCGCGCACACACACATAATATTCTTTTCTTTCTCTCCTGATCCACCAGTAATTTTCACTTTGCATGGTTCTACATATTTATCTATACACAGAGTTGTTATCATTTACGTAGTGAATCTCTCTTTCAATTAGGCGCTGTTTCCCCTGTGTGCGAAGTATCTATATCTTGTCTGCATTAGTTTATGGATCGTGACTTCATAATTATGTTACTAGCTTTTAAGCTCCTTCGACTGAGATACTCAATTCCATTAATGTCCAATGTATTATATAGGAACTGTAAATGCGGAGAGCTTACTAGAATCGTTTGTGAGCTGGACGAAAAATGCTTAGCAGCATATATTGCAGCTCTTTACGTTCTGAGTTCAAATTCCATCATGGTCCACTTTGCCTTGCTTCCTTTCGGGGCCAAGAAACTAAGTATCAGTCAACTGCTCGGATCGATGTAATCGATTACTCACACACAAAAAAGGCCTTCTCCCTGGAAAATGTAGATTATAACTGGAAAGTTTTGTGCAGATATACACATATTCACGCACATAATCTATACGATAAAGAAGTCAGGTACGCAACACTATTTCTCCAAAGGTTACTGAACAAAGGGCCCTAAGAATGAAATATGAAACACAATGTTAAAGTACAGAGCAACGACCTGAATTATTTCTTATAACTTGCATTATCTCGCTTTACAATTAAAAATCATATATATAAATGGCTTTAGGCTAAGATTAAAGTGCAGAAAAACCTCTCTGTCTGTCTGTCTGTCTGTCTGTCTCTCTATACATATACATATATATCCATATAGATATATGTATATATATATGCATACATATGTATGTTTTATGCATATGCATATCTATATATATATATATATATATATATAT
>NC_068994.1:53121938-53122556 GCF_001194135.2 Octopus bimaculoides | reverse complement strand
ACATATATAAATATACATTTTCATACAAGCAAATGCACTCATAGGTGAACATATACATCCGCATACATACAAATACATTTGTAGATAAAAGTAAGCAAAAAATCAATGAGCAAGTTTAATAGATTAAAAAAAAAAGACAAGAAAATAAGAAGTAAAAAGTGTTTTATAAAATCTTATATTTCTTATTTCCTATGTGTATAGTTTCTGGAGGGAAAATATTGATGGAAAGTATATAGACACATGCATACAGGGATAAGAGTATCTGTCTATCTATCTATCTATCTATTTATCTATCTATTGATCAATATGTGTGTATGTGTACAATTCGATTCGTAGATACATGTCTCTCCCTCTCCCTCTTTCTTTCTGTCTGTCTGTCTGTCTGTCTGTCTCTCTCTCTCTGGATATGTGTATGTGTGTCTACGTGGGTGTTTATGTATATTTATTTGCTAAGCAGATTGCGTTTGGATGCTGTATAATATACACTTGTGTAAATGTTAGCTTTTATCCGAGAGTGCGCGTATAACATAGACAGAATTAAATACACAGAGTAATTGAAAACTCTACACACACACACACACGCACACACACACACACACACACACACACACACACACA
>NC_068994.1:53120574-53121928 GCF_001194135.2 Octopus bimaculoides | reverse complement strand
CACACACACACACACACACACACACACACACACACACACACACACACACACACACACACACACACACGTATGTATAAGATGTATTCATTAAACATATGTACTGTTGCCTCTGAGCATTCAAGACTTTTATATACCACAAGGTTTTTCGGCTGCTGGATATATCGAAGGTATGGATTCAGTTGCTTTTATAAGAGATTCACCGGAGTTCTTCGGTTAGCTCGCCTTGTAATTGTTGGAATGTAGAAACTCTTATATAGAGCAGAATATATTATTACGGGTAAAACTCTATTTACATTATAGAAAGGTAACAAAGAGAATAGTAACGGCCGATCTATATGTTCTTTGATACTCTAGGCAAAAGGCCCGAAATTTTGGGGGAGGAGGCCAGTCGAAAAGATTGACCCCAGTACGCAACTGGTACTGAATTTATCGTCCCCGCAAGGATGAAAGGCAAAGTCGACCCCGATGGAATTTGAACTCAGAACGTCAAGACAGACGAAATATCGCTAAGCATTTCGCCCGGCGTGCTAACGTTTTTGCCAGCTCGCCATCTTGGTCGATGTATATGTTAGATGTTAACTAACATAGGGACCCAGTTTCACTGGAAGCTGAATGACACGACCCTGGCAATTAAGTGAGAAGTGCAGGTGATACTTTACAGCTCCATCAATCAGCAATCACGTGTTCAATGGCGCACTGGCCAGGTTGACAGCTTGCCCGGTGGCAAGTGGGCCCCTGCGCCATTAGAAGCCATATATAGGGGCTCATGTTAGTCTCTAAGGGGCCCGTCCCCTCAAGTTTGAGAATTTTTATTCACTCCTGGAAGAATGCATTAATTATTTCATCCTGGTTGTGTTTGTAGATAGTTGCAAAGAATGCTTTTAGCAAAATAAAAAAGCAAAAAATTAAATGATTGTAGTTGCGGGTTGGTCCCCTTGTAGTTGCAGGTGGGCCCATTTAGTCTCTTGACAAACAATATTTTTAGACCCAATCCGCCACTGCATGTGTTGATTTATTTGTGGTGGTTAAGATTTTCATGTTTAGGTTTTTATGTCAGTAGGCATGTGTTACATTTTTCATGTGTTTGCTTTGATGTCATTGTATATCGTCAGGTATATAGCTTCTATAGTTAATCTTCCGTTTTTGTAACAAATTTATAACGTAAGTTGGTCGTTTCTAGCAGTTACCTATTTAATATTATTTTGTGTTGTGTACAATAATATTTTGGAAAAGCTCCATGTTGTAAGTGCATGGAGAGCACTCAAGAGACCTAATACTAGTATATTTAATGCATCAGTTAGAGTCCTGAATTTTGCAACTTTCTGTTTAACAATCACATTTATATATTTAATTA
>NC_068994.1:53115951-53119064 GCF_001194135.2 Octopus bimaculoides | reverse complement strand
ACACACACACACACACACACACACACACACACACACACACACACACACACACACATACGCACACATCACACACACACGCACATGAATGAATATATAAATATATGTGCATACCTTCTCGAATGTGTGTACATTCACATATAAAGAGACTGACATAAACACACACATATGTGTGTGTGTGTTTGTGTGTGCGTCTGTTTGCATAAATAGGTTGAACAAAGATGTATCAAAGTGAAAGGATAGTGATAGAATTGGCGGTACGTTTGAGAGTTCAGAAAAAAATCCTCGATCAAGTTCTTCCGGATCATTGAGTTCTGAATTCAAAACTAGCACAACTCAACGTTGTATTTCTCTCTGTGGAAGTGAATAATCTAGAGTAATGGATAAATGGAATTTTTAGAAAGCTCACTACCTGTGAGGGATTCTTGTTTTCTTTTTTGGATAGGCTTTGTTCTTTGAGGTTCTCACTAGTTACATCGCAATAATGTAAATGACTAGTGCTATTAGAATAGCTAGTTGTTTCTTGTTCGGTTTGAAGAACTAATTAGTTTTTGTGAAATTGTGTGTAGTTGAATATGACAATTTAACTGCGTATGTTTTAAATATTTTGAATGTGTGTCTTATTTTGTAGAAATGATTATCTAGGAGTTTAGAGTTTTAGGCTATTTTGATGGAGATTGAAAAATTCCTTGTACAAAAGTGACTAATCTTTCTCAGTTTCGGTTTTGGTTTCTCTTCATAACCATTCTTTGAGAATACTACATTATAATAGTAATTTGGTTTGTTGCCTACGTTTCTCAATTCAAGACAGAACACACATTCTTAGGGAAATATAATTTAAAGATACTTATGCTGAATAAATTATTCATTTCTATATATTAGCAATATAATTACCCTAAAATTATCTATGAACACCTAATATATTTATTTCAAAGATGGGTAAGAAGATGAAAGCGGTTTAACAAATATTTCTAGTGGATTGTGCGGCCATTTTGTGTGTAGATAATTGCACTGTTTCATGCTTTACAAGGTCATTTCAAAATATCGAAAGGGTCAATGTCGATATATAAACTGCCAATTTGTTTTGATTGAAATTCGGTTAAAAGGCCCGGCACTTCGTTGGCTTGTAATTAAATATATGTTACACAAGTGTGTAAGCTTTTCTTTATCTCTGTGTGTCTGTCCTTGATTTTTGCAATCGATTTGTATTTGCATGTGGTAAGTTAAATTAAACTCTCGAGATGTTATTTTTAAAATCCTAAGATTCAGACATTAAATCTTATATCTATTTCCGCTACTTCCTCTAAGATATATCTATGGCAAGGACATATATCTTTCGCTTTTTCAGAATCCACTAGGTAGATATATTAAAATCCCGAATCGGAAGAACTTGAGTGGTTTTGAGCTAGCAATAAATAATTCAAACGAAAAGTGGTTGTTGAAATAAATCTAGTTGATATGATGAAGAAAACATCTTGGCGTTCCTGAGCTCTGACATTATATCAATGGATATACATTACCTCCGTTAACAATATACAACCAAGTTGACAATACACTTAAATATATCTCGATTATCATTCTTGATACAAAAGTCGACATTTTTCATTCAATCATCGCACCTACATATATTGAAGTTAACGCGTTTTCTTCTAGCTACGGTTGCACAATCTCTCTTCAATCACAAATATCCACTTATAAAAGAAAACATCGAGGGTAATCATGAGCTAGATTTCCTTTCCCTGATAACAAAGGAAATTATCATGGCCATAAATCTTATAATCATTGATTTGATCAATCTAGTGTAACCGAGAAATGCTTCCAGGGACGACAGCAACAGGTAAAAATAAAAGGCAATAAAGGCTTCTCGAAATGGCAACACATTCTGCTAAATATAGCAGCCAAATCTGCATCTAGTCACTGTCTTAGACTCTTAAAACGGTAGATCATGTTGGACCATATATTCCTAGATAGCGTGAGCTTGAAATAACAAGACGCAAGGGTAACATATTGGAAATTTACCATGGTTGGTGAGGAAAGCTTGTTGAGAACTTGCGCGAAGGTAAGCAACGACGACATCAACAACAATGACAAAATTCTCATTCCATGTAATCATGGATATAAATATACATATACATATACATATATATATATATATATATATATATATATATATATATATTCTGTAGTTACTCTTTACAGAACAATGACAATACGCTTCCAATAGTATTAAATTCCCGATTAACCTAAGTTGCTAAGTTCGTATCCGCCAATATCCATGACTGCCAGTTTGCTACGACTGCAATTATTTACCAAGATCAGTATTATCATTGAATCAAGGTTTTGCTCCTTGTTACACGTTCAATGGACGAGGGAGAATGCCATATAGTTTATGTTGTATTTTACATCTTCCCATTTAATATTAAATTACATATAGCAGGTGGATTTTCTTTGTATCTATTTATTATACATTTATAGAATATTTATGCATTAAGCAAACTGATATAACAATCGGATGAATTCCATTGCAATATGTTTATTCATATTTTGTAATCCAATATATATATTGTAGTAGTGATATATTTGTTTCATAAAGAATTTGAAGGAGTGTTTGTTGTACACAAAAGTAAAAGTATGTTGTAGCAATAACGAAAAAATAGAGTAGCATTATATTACTGTATTGATGTTTAGGGCTAGATTGGCATTTGCATATTTTCTGCTTGTGATCCTGGTTAATAAAGAGCATTATAATTCGTAAAATTACATTTGTTGCATAATGTCATTAAAATTCAAAAGTATTTCTCTAAAATCGGACTACTCTTCCTCTGTTTCTCTATGTATATATATATATATATATATATATATATATATATATATATCAAAACAGTCTGATTCAAATTTGTTGGTACCTCGATTTTCAGGCGTGTTGCTAGACTTCAGTAATTTTGAATTTGAAACTCGGAGTACCAACGAATATGAATGAAACTGTTTTAATCCATACATGTAGCACCTAATAAATTCCTGGGCAGAATCGTTAACACGCAGGGCGAAATGCTTAGCGGTATTACGCCCGTCGCTACGTTCCAAGTTCAAATTCTGCCGAGGTCGACTTTCCATCC
>NC_068994.1:53102147-53115765 GCF_001194135.2 Octopus bimaculoides | reverse complement strand
TGCTATGATTCCTCTGGAAAGAATATGTAAATAAAGATGAGTGCCATAATTAAATTTGCTGAACGATATTTCGGTATCTCGTGTACCTTCAACGGGTTCAAAATTTGATATGTCAGTCTACTTCATTTCGGGATTACCAAATTCTCGGTACTTAATATGAAAAGAGGGAAGAAAGCAGCCGGCAGAGGATTGCGGTTGTCATCAGGAAAGTCCAAGGATAACGCTCAACAATAAAATGATCAACAGCAGTAAGAAAGATATACTTGGCAATCAATGTCTTACAACAGACAGAATCATTAACATTATCAGGTTAGACGAAGCACTATGTACAGTAGCGTCTGTGGTTACAAAGGAAATTTGGGGAGGCGCTGTGGTCCACTGAGATATGAGTATCAATACTGAAGACTAGACAAGAGATTAAGGAAAATATTCAAATATCGAAAAGGATCTCTGGATTCCTAGTTAAATCGATAAGAAATCAACACAACTGAAAGAAAAGCAAAGAAATACTAACGAAGCATAATATAACAAAAATAAAAACAAGATTGAATCTGAAATCAAATACACCTTAAAACAAGACAGAGAATCTTGCTGAATTGTAAAGAATTCGTTAGCACGAAAAATGCCAACGGTAAATTGAAGAAAACAAACATTTCGATTATAATACACAACTATTTTATCAAGAACTGTGTAAATGTTAATTATACAGGAACAGGAAGAAAGAAATAGAATGATTCTATGGAAGGATATGAGCATTGAAGGAATCACCACGGAAAAGATTGGTCAAGAGAACGAGCACAGCATCTGACCAATCCTGGGTGTCCAAGGGAAGGACCATTACAGAAAGAAAGAAAGAAAAGATTAATGATTTGTTAATAAAATATTAATAGAGGCGCAGGAGTGGCTGTGTGGTAAGTAGCTTGCTTACCAACGACATGGCTCCGGGTTCAGTCCCACTGCGTGGCATCTTGGGCAAGTGTCTTCTACTATAGCCTCGGGCCGACCAAAATCCTTGTGATTGATAGACAGAAACTGAAAGAAACTCGTCGTATATATGTATATATATGTGTGTGTGTGTTTGTGTGTCTGTGTTTGTCCCCCCCAACATCACTTGACAACCGATACTGTTGTGTTTATGTCCCCGTCACTTAGTGGTTCGGCAAAAGAGACGGATCGAATAAGTACTAGGCTTACGAAAAATAAGTGCTGGGGGTCAATTTGCTCGACTAAAGGCGGTGCTCCAGCATGGCCGCAGTCAAATGACTGAAACAAGTAAAAGAGTAAAAGAGAGATACACGCACACACACGCGTGTAGATCTATACGCACACACAAATCGATACATAGTTGACAAGTCAACCCAAAACTGTTTATGTTAGCAATTAACGTATCTTTGTACTGCAAACAATTTCCGATTCCGGTCTAAAGCTGCAATCCAATAAAACAGAAAATTTAAATGAAATTAGTTTTGTAAAGAAAATTTTAATTCGGCTTTTTAAAAAAATAAATTTGATTTTAATTCTTCTATTCTATTTTTTCACCTTTCTTCTCCAAAAATTGCAACCTCAATGTGTATTTATTGTTGAGTTGTTTCTAAATTACATATTTTTAAATTAAGAAATTCAATTTGCTAACAGTAATTAATTCCATCATGGGAATACAAAATATATTTTATTAGTTTGATTTTTATTTCTATTTCTTAAACTTTTATTTTGCAATCTCCTACTCCATCTTACTTCTCCTATACTTTCTATTCTAGAGACTGTTGTTAAAATAGTGAACAAAATTGGCTAAAACAGAAGGATGACTGACGAGGTGTTTTGAGTACTTCAGTTCCGTCTTTTGCTCTTTCTGGCATCATATACCGCCAATACCACCAACACACCCTTTCTTTTTAGGTGATGAATGGATGAATAAATCGAGCACTAGTTGAGTGTTGGGAGCAGATGTAATCGAATATAACAGCCACAAACCTTAGCAACATTTTACCATGAGCGATATGTATGTGTTTGTTACCTGGATAGAAATGTATATTTTAAAAATTATCAGCAACGTGACAGAAATTGAATAGAGCGAATATTAATTCCCTACTGCTATGCCAGTCTTCAAATATTAACAATGTTAACATAGAATTTCATACACTTCGAGTAAATAAATAACAAACGCAGTAATACTGGAGCCAATGTATACAACTACAATTATACATTAAATTTCGTTAGTGGAGGGTTAAAAACATCAAAAGCTTACCGGCGTGAAATAAGAAATCGTAAAGAATTTATCTAAATAGCTTTCACGCATCGACGTAATAATTGGAGTTAGATCGCCAGAGAAAATGCTTTGCGATATTTGTTTCTAGTTCCTGCACTCTGAGTTCAAATTCTGCTGAGGTAAACTTTGCCTTTATACTTTCTGAGTGGATAAAATATAGTACATATCCAGCATTGGGTTGATTGTACACACTAATGTCCACGCTTTTAAATTGCTGGTTTTTAGCCTAAATCAATGAAGTTTATACACCCATGACATATTCCTTACACTAGAGAAATTCTAGCATCTGCAGAGAAGAAAGCCACACTATGGGGAGAAAGAAATTCTTCAGAAAGAATTGTAACGACATTTAGTGTACGAACACTTTTGTGACGCATGATATATTCAGGTGCCTCAGAAACAGTTGTAAACTAATGAATTTGATTGTGTAATTTCAGTTCCTAAATCATTCAAAGAATTAATATTACTCACTGTACTTGCCTAACGCTTTATTCTGAAGCATATGTATACTGACTTCCAGTAACTGGTTAATAGCACCGTTATGGCTAAGCGAAATCCTACATTATATTGGAACTTATGTAGATGTTCCCTGAGGCACTGAATGCATTTTGAGAGTACTGGAGAAGTAAAAGGAGGTGGAGAAGCAGCTCTAGGCAAAGGGACAGCAATATGAAGAGAAAGTAAAACGAAACAAACTTCTCTGTGCTATTTAGTTTTGTCGTGGTATATCTAAATATATGATTCATTTGGAAGTAATCTTGGCATTCATGGTCGATAATATTACACAGAAGTAATTGAATGGTGAGAGAGGACTCTTATGCAGCAGAATAAAATGTGCAGATACAGGTAATTCGAGATGAACACGACGAAAAGTAGGCTTCTAATTACCTTGACAATTCGACATATAAATAGGACCAGCTGCCACTCGTGAAACAATAGCAGGAAACATGTGGGCGGACATCTATACATATATATATATATATATATATATATATATATATATGTGTGTGTGTGTGTGTGTGTGTGTGTGTGTGTGTGTGTGTATGTGTGTTTGTGTGTGTGTATGTGTGTGTATACACACGTACATACATACATACATACATACATACATACATACATACATATACACACACACGCTCACAAATGTCTGTGTATTCGTATACATAAATGTAGATATGCATACCTCTTCACATATCATCACGTATATACAAATATATACACGGTCATTCTCTCTCTCTCTCTCTCTCTCTCTCTCTCTCTCTCATAGATGCACACATACGTATATTTGTATGTATGTACATATGCAAATACATGTGTGGGCGTGCGTGTGTGTTCATGTGATAGTAGTAGTAGTAGTAATAGTAGTTGATAGTCGGACATGAAGCCAAATAAAGTTCTAGTTTTTTCTAAGCAAGATATTGAATCCCAAGATTCCTAACTGACACAACGAGAAGCAGAAGCTACGACAATATGTCTAATGAACGAAACAAAATATGAATTTCAAACATACCACATAAAGAAAATATGAAATATTTACTGCAAATTACCTCTTCCCTGATCACTAAAACTTACCAGTAAATATTTTACTTCATCAGCTGCAGAAGAATTAAATACAGTTTCGTTTTCAAGCAAAGCGAACTCGTCCATTGTTGACAGCACCAGCGGAGGCTACATTTTCCGATCAAGAACGTAGAAGAGGAGCAAAGGAGACAAAGTAGCCCCTTTAAATGAAACCAAGACAATGACTGTAATATCATATATACATTCTAAGGCGGCGAGCTGGCAGATTCGCTAGCACGCCGGGCGAAATGTTTAGCGATATTTCGTGTCCTTGCGTTATGAGTTCAAATTCCGCCGAGTTCGAGGTCGATTAAATAAGTACTAGTTGCGTACTGAGGTCGATTTAATCGAGTGCCTCCTCCCTCAAAATTGCAGGCCTTGTGCCTAGCGTAGGAAAGAATATCATATTCACAGCCTAACTGTTGCGTTAAACAAAATATTACACAGCATTAAGGGGGAAAAAAATCATTTTATAAGTTTTTTGATCACGCAGAAAGTATTGCATTTCAAAGATATCAATACAGGGTTCTTTACATTCATGAAAGACTTTCCAGATATTCCAACATACGTTAATCTGATATCGTTTCGTTATGCCATGTTATAAATCTCCCTGATGCTTCACTGGTCTCTTTCTTTAATGCTTTAGTTTAATTTACACTGTTGTTTTCTTGTCAAACCCCGTTTTTAAAAAAATTTTTGAGTAATATAAGCACTATTATATACATGCGCAGATGCAAGCATATACCTACATATATTTCCATACGTGTATATACATACGTGCATGACCTTCTGGGCATTAATGTGTATGAATGCGTGTGTAAATATGTGCGTATGTGCGTCTCTCTCTCTCTCTCTCTTTCTCTCTATCTAGCTATCCACCTATTTGTCTGTCTATTTCTCTCTCTCTGCCTATCTTTCTATCTATCTATCTATCTATCTATCTATCTATCTATCTATCTATCTATCTGTCTGTCTGTCTGTCTGTCTGTCTGTCTGTCTTGCACGCTAATTTCACGAGCAAGCCATTCCGTTGGGACCCACGTCGCCGTAACCGACAGAGTGGTCCTTTTTTATGTATGTATATGTATTTACATACATACATACATAGATAGATACATACATACATACACACACACACACACACACACACACACACACACACATATATATATATATCAGGGTATGAACAAATTTTAGAAATGTTTTACTACCAGTGGCTTAGCATGTAGAAAACCAGTCAATAGACTACATATTATTCATATAAATACAGTGTATATTAAAACACATAAGAGGTGACCATCATAGGTCTCCTAGCTCGCTAGAATGAGTAACCAAAATCCAAACCACTTTTAGGGATAAATTTCGAAGGGAATAAAAATTAAGATATTCGGCATTATTTTTATTTACTGCCGACAAAAAACGGCGCTTGCGCGGTGGATTTGAAAAATTATATATAAGCACGAGCAGGTGAGCATGAAAATCACAATAAAATTATACATATATACATATGTTTTTTTCATAGAATTTATACTTTATATACCAATTAATGAATGACAATTAAGCAGAAATCACTTGCATTTCTGTTATGAGATTATTTCTGTTATGAGATTCATTGCACTGAGTAGTGTGTGCTTGTGCAACATCATATACACTCGTGTGACAAATGTACCAAGACGTAATTATCACCTAATGCCCAACCTAACGATTCTAATACAACTACTTTCCTAAATGATATTGCTTATAACCATATGAAAACTTTCATCAGCCTCCAATTTAACTTAAAATAATAAAAAGCTTTAAATGAAACAACACTAGAAACCCTAAAACTAAACCACAAAACTTTTGTAGTACACTAGAACTAGAAATGGGTTATAGAAGCAATATGAATATTTCATTGTTTTTGCTTTTTATGAAGTACGAACTGAACATGGACGTAAAGGGAGACAATTATGTTAGACATTAATTCTGCACAGTTTCTCTGTTCTTTTTTTTTTTTCATTACTTTTCGGCTATTTTCATCGTCTGCACAATTTGATATAAATATTATTTCGACAGCCAACACCCTATATTCATCCAAAGTTGTTGATTGTTTGTTCGTTATAAATGTCAGATTTATACATAAATTCTGTTTTTGAAACGTTGGCATGCCCGCTTAGGTTTCGCATATATTGCTGGAAGTTGTTCTCGTTGATTAACTGTCTGTTGTCATGATAACTCAGAGTTAAATGTGAAGTCAGACATGAATAATAACGATAAGTCATAAATCAAATAAACTTACTAAAGGCTTTCTAGCCACGACCATTTAATTTTTCAGTCATTTTCCACATGTATCTAAAGACACTTGATGAGATATAATATTCATTGTTAGAAGACTATAAGGTCAAATTTTTAAGAACCTATTATTGACTTCGAAAGTGCAAGTGTACCTACATCACAGTCAGCATACAGACCATCCTGTGAGCGATAGAATATGTAGCTATTTCATATCCTTGGCTCTGTGCTTCAATCAACTACTCTTATCACCAGACTCTTTACAACAGTTACTATCAGTTTCAGCTTGAAGTGCATTTCAAATAATACATATGAATTTGCAGTTTCTAGGTGTGGTTCTTACTTTTAGTATAATATAATAAATGTATGCTGGCAATTATTGAAATATGGGGAGTTTATGTTTATGAATCTTATCGTCATTCATGTCAGTCATTGAAGTTTAATGAAGGATGATAACTGAAACCTAACGATTCTGATTCCGGCAACAACAAGGAAAACCAGTATGTTTTCAATTAATTGTTTTGACAGATAAGAGAATTTTAATGACACTGGTTCATTTTATTCGGACTCTTACTGCTGCGTGAGATAAAGAATATCAGAGAGTGTATAAATACAATAAATTGACCAATCGGATCGATGCCGTATCGGACAAAACGCCTTCCGTTAAGTTTAAATGTCCCTGACGTCATGTTTGATTTTCGTCCTTGAGGTGCCGTTAAAATACATTTTCAGTCAAGTTCTAGTGTTTATTTAACACCTGGGCAATCAGATGTTTCTAGCAGTCTCTTTCATGACGCTACTTCATAAAGATAGTTTGAGACTTTGTGTGATGATAGTGAGCATGTTTTGTCTACTGTCATGGAGTGGACGGGTATCAGTTCGGTGATGTATCTCATCGCTGGTGATGTGGTCCTGGTATAATATTCGCAGTATCCGCCGGACTCATCGTAACTAAAATATATTGAGCTTCCGCGCGATCTTTGCCGATGTCTTCCACGTTTCCGCCGCGTATATTGCGGATTGTATGACGATGCTATTGAAGAGGCGCCCTTTGGTATTGGTGGAGATCACCTTGCCTGCCCAGATGGGTTTGAGTCTTTGAAAGAGAGCTGATGTTTTCCAAATCCGAGACCCGGCCTGTCGTCCAGCATACATTTAAGAGGGCCGTCAGATGTTCGAACACAGGATGACCTTCGTGTTCAGCATCTACGCTGCCCCATATTCAGTCTCGGTGCTTTGTTGTTCTTCAGGAGCCATATCACCGCCACCGTCAGATCTTTGTCGGGGAACAGTAGGTCAAGGGCAAGGAGGTCCGCAGGCGCTGGCTGATTTAGCATCTCCTTAAAATGTTTGACCCGTCTTTTTGTTTGATCTTCGACCGTCAGTTACGCCTTCCCGTTCTTGTCCTTGATGGGTACCCCTTGTTCGCTTCTCGTTCCGGTAAGGTCACGTACGATACGGTATAAAGCCTTCGTATCATTTCGATCCGCTGCCTCCTGCGCCTCCTGCGCCTCCTGGCTCTTTTGTTCCAACCAAACCCGCTTGTCTTTTCGACAGCTCTTCTTCACTCTTCGATCCAGTGTCTGATACGTCTCCGATGCTTCCTGCATCGTTCTGCTCAATATTTCGTTCTTTTACAGGTTTCGATTGTGACTATGGTCAAGCTTGATCATATCCATCTAAATTTCAATGTTCTTGGTCTGCCATCCGTGCTATCTTTTGTTGACTTCGGAAATAACGAAAGCCAGACTAGAACTAAGTGGTGTTTAAGCTCAGAAGTTAAAAGCTACGTAACGTGATTGTCTGCAATATCTACTTTTGCTCCTTTGCTCTGCTGATCACGCAATCCAACCAATGATAATGTAATTAGAAAATCATTTAAACTGCACACCAGTTCGTTTTCTGTTGGTTATTGTGTAAAGAAAATATAACAAACAATTTCAGAACTGATTCTTCATTTTGCAACGCACCGATTCCTTGTAATGTGCCAATTTTGTAGAATGTGGCTGTTCCATGCCAAACACAAGAATGCTCACAATGGACACTAAAAATAACCGCACATAAAATAGAAAATATCGGAAAGTATTTTTCAGCGAGATAAATGAACATTGTCCGATCTGATATTATTTGCTTCTGATATATTTTCTATTTTGTTGCTTTCAGTGATTAATGTTCCGAAAAGTATATTGATTTTAAAGAAAACACGGAATAGCATGTAACTAAATGAAGTTTAAGAGCCAACCCCACCACCGAATATTGGTTTATTTCAAATAATTTTTCTTTATTTAATGCTGACCATGTTCGTAATTTATTTTTTATTTGTAACGTCTGGAGGAAGAAGCAATGGTCATGTTCTTTGCATGCAGTCCGAGAACGATAAGATTGATGAAGTTGATGTTTTCTTTAAAACTGTTATTTTCAACCGAGGGCTATATAACTCATGGGGTGTGCATATAAGATTTTGTTGTTGAAATGTATGAGCAATAAATTGGTTATATTTCTACATTTTAAACATATTCTTACATTTATTGTACAATTCCTAATAATATTAGATTATAAAAATGAAACGGGATTTTTTAATATATACAACGAATGGTTATAGAGGTCCATGTGTTAAAAAATGGTTGAAAAACACTTATCTAAACTGTTGTAACGCAGCATCTATGGAAATGGTATGTAAAGAAAGAGAAACGCAGATGACTGACGTTTGGAAAGAACATTCTTGAACCAGTCGACCTTCTGACGTTTATTGGGTCTAAAACGTGGTGATCAGAGGAAGAGAATCAAATTTCAATTTAGCAGACCGTTTCTTATTTCTAAATACATCATGTATGAAAAAGACGGGTGTTTATTATTGGAACCCATTTGAAGTAAACATTCTACTTGTTACGTTGATTGCGAGAAACAGCAAACAAAAACTTTAATAACACACTACTATCTTAGATAGGTAAACGTTACATCGGTCGTTGTAGTCTTTGATACATTACATATAATCTATACGGGGCATTATCACAATTTGGGCCTTCACTGATATACTGTGCTGCGACTTAAACTGCAGCCGTTATTAATTGTTATGTCCAGAATAGTACACGGCTTGTTAAGAGCACTTTCTTACTACTGAGTTCTGACAATGATCAACAATAAGGCCAGTTTAGGATCTGTTCTCCCCAGCTACCTTTAGGCTATACACAGTCTTTTTTTTTCCAGATAACATACAATCCAGACAGATATTTAGAAACACCAAACACTGAACAATGGATGTGGTTAAAGCGTTTTAAGGAGCTGACTTTAATTATACTAAAAAGTGGTTGCATTGCTGTATGTTTTTGCAGATGTAAACGTTTACAAATAAATCTCATGACCTCGTTTATACATACACCTACAGAAACTAATTCAGATCACGTCTGAAAATTATGGACGTTAATTCACTCGATGGAAACAAACCGAAAATATTTCAAATTGCTTCCAACTACATTGCATTTCATATAACAAATTAGATTTATGCACTAATGGAAAGGGCCAGTGAGTATTTTAATTAAATACTTTATCTAAAGGGCACATCTCAATAGCATTGAGAACAAAATTCAATTAGACTGATTTAAATATAGAATACGGTTTACTCATTTCCATTTAGCTTTGGAAGAACCAGGTTCCGATGGGCCGTTATAAGCCAGGGAAATTCTAAAAATGATAACGTATTTCAATGCTGAGGAGATATCATTGGTCAACTACAGTTTAGGCAAAAATTTACTGTTAGGATGTCAATGCAATTTCAGAGTTTATACAAATGCAATCACGCACAGACACACATACATTGATGATATATGTATGCATATGTGAATATCTATCTATCTATCTATCTATCTATCTATCTATCTATCTATCTATCTATCTATCTATCTATCTATCTATATATATATATATATATATCCATCTATAATCTAATTTATATAAGGGCATTACTATACAATAATGCCTCACGCTTAGAGGGACTTCATAAGTCAAAACTACCAAAATAAGCACATTTTTACAGATCGCGAGGGAAATGAAATATGACCTACTTCCACTTTTTATTATGCTGCGTCAGAATAAATTTGTTAGAAGACAAACAAGAAAAATTGTCTAAAAGACATTTATTCACGCTGCATCATTCCGCTCAAACAGAACATACATGATAGTTTTATCAAATTAGGCGGTGATTGATGAAGCAAACACCTTATAACCAGCAACGGGACGTTTGTATGAAGAGGATGATCAGAGTGTCGAAGGGTTAAGCTTTAGCAAATAATTAGCCTTAGAGAAAATAGTTGCCTGCAGAAATGTTCACGATACTTTATTTTATTTGAAACGAA
Source organism: Octopus bimaculoides (assembly GCF_001194135.2). NCBI lineage: Eukaryota > Metazoa > Mollusca > Cephalopoda > Octopoda > Octopodidae > Octopus > Octopus bimaculoides. Next base: position 53,105,316 of record NC_068994.1, on the reverse strand, counting down.
TGATGTACGAAGTGAAGCGGGCTCTCTAAATCATAATAATGGGACCCGATTGCAGAAGATTGATGTGATCGTAAGGACAATCGGCCGATTCCATATACGGAAATTAGCTCAACTTTTCAGGACGAACGTTTGACCATAGCTGGTAATTGATATTGGTGCCTACTTTGATTACCTGTCCGCAAAAAATCGTGGACTGATAGAAAAGTAACAGCATCCGCAGTTGCAATACTTTTAATGATTGATAAATGGTTGTGTGTAGAGAAAATCTAGATTGGATGTCCTACCTTATGGACTTCACTAAGATATATCAGTATTTTCTACAGCAGATAGAGAAACTTGCTAAGTGATACCATAACTATGTTAAAAATGTACTTTCATCACCAGGAGAGACTTTTGTGATAACGATGTCCAATGTTTTGAGTGATTGTTGGAGATCTCATTTGTGTACTCCATGATTAAGATGATAGTTTGCAATAATCATTTTCTTTATATGAGTAGCAATTGCATCGTTTGTTTTTATTATTGAAGAGAACAAGACTGACATACCGCTATTGGAAGTTGTTTTGCTTTTGAGCTTATGAATGCAAGTGATCAGACTATAACAAATCCAAACCAGAAACTGCGTTCCAAAGTCTCGACGCAATAACTGATACAAATCGGGTATTATTTACATTACTCATAAGGGCCAGTGGGTTATGTAACTAAAGTAATAATAGGACTAGAAAAGTAATTATGAGTAAACAAGGAGAAATCTGATCAGTGCAGTAAGGATATAATTTGCAGACAAAAAAGTAAATGAGAAAGAATTCTTATTCTCTATATCAAGAAATAATTAATTACAAACTGAAAGCTAACTACGCTGAAGGATACATTTTAGATAAATACAAAATAACCGAACAGATGATCAGATAAAAAAAAAAGACAAACAAAAGCAACAGTTAATTCCTAAATATTCTACAGTAAAATAGAGACAAAAAGCATTTCATGACAAACATTTGTTAAGTCTTGGCGGAGCGGAAGTAAGCTATCATGATATGAATGATAGGAAAAAACAAAAATATGAACAAAAATATGCAAAACACACCAATGTTAAGAACATAACACTGCGAACAATAGTTCTGCTGGGCACAACACTTCCTACGCAAAAAACAAAAAAAAACAAACAAACAAAAAATTCAGTTCTATAGCACGAATCAAAACAATATACACCCTGTACATAGCAAATACTGTAGAGAATGACCACCACTCAAAAACATTAATACACATATTCAAATTTAATTCCAATACCCGTTAATATGGGATCAATGACTCACTTAGCTCATATTCTACACGATTCTTACGCGTTGATCTAATACGTTCTGCACATCATTAACCGTAGAAACTCGCTACCCAACATTGAAATATAATCTCAAATACATAGTATATAAGAAAAAGATACCTACAAACAAAGTGGAAAACAAATACAATATCTTTTAGTTGTCTCAGTCATTAGACTGGGGCAATACAGGGGTACATGGTTGAAGAGTTTTAGTCGAAGGTATAGACCCTAGTACTTATAGTTTTTAAGCCTGGTGCTTATTTCATCGCCCTCTTTTGTCAGACTGTTGAGTAACGAGGACGTCAATACACCAAAAACCGGTTATCAAAGACAGACAGACAAATACACACACATATGGATACACAAACACACACGTACATACATACATACATACATACATATATACATATAGTGTGTCCTACTTGTTAAAGTTCTATTTATTTATTTGTGCAACTGAAAATGGAACTGCATTTAAATTGATGTAATGATTGCATTGTTCAAGTAGATAGAGCCGCTTGAAACGGTCGTATTGTATCACTGCTTGATATCCTGTTGCTTATATTGATATATATATATATGTGTGTCTGTATATATATGTATATATAAATAAGAGGAATGATCAGCAAAAGTGGACTCCTATATGCTAGAAATAGATGCCGGATCATCTAACCACGAAAAATATGTTCTCAGTAAAAATTTAGCGACACAACAGACTGTAAAAGGGCAAGACAAATGAAAAAATACTATTCGATAGATGCAGTCTAACATATTTACTTTGGTATTAACCTATGTCTATATAACTAGTTTCGAAGTAAAACGGTCTTAAAATACTTATTTGTACTCATAAAATGTAGTTCATTTGAGGCATGAAATATGACCTACTTCTACTTTTTTATTATGCTGCGTCAGAATAATTATTTTAGAAGAAAAACAAGAAAAATTGTGTGAAAGACATTTTTATTTACAGTTTTAAAGTAAATTTATTTTAAAAAACATATATTTTAGTTTATTTTTATTATACTATTTCAAAATAAAAAAAAAACAAGGGATACACAGGGAGGAAATGTACTTACAATATGTATATAATATGCGTGTGTGCACATGTATATATGTATATATATATATATAATTTGATACAAGATAAAGATTTCAGATATTTGTCTTAAACATTCAGACAAGCAAATTCATAATTCAGATGTATGGACATGAGATATTATTCCATTCAAATAGCCACATATTTATATTGAGACATAGACGATAAAAATATAGAATATAAAAATAAAACTATAATAATTAGCATTAAAATTCTCGTATTCGAAAGGATGAATGGCAAAGTCGAACCCACCGGAATTTGAAACCAGAACGTGAATACAGACGAAAATAATAATAATGAGGATGATGATGATAATCCTTTCTACTGGAAGCACGAGACCCCAAATTTGGGGAAAGGGATTAAGTCGATGTAATCGACCCCACTGCGTAACTGTTACTAATTCTATCAACCCCGAAAGGACAAAAGGCAAAGTGGATCTCGGCGGAATTTGAGCTCAGAACGTAGCGGCAGACGAAATATCTATTTCGTTATTCCCCAAAAGGGGCTAAACATAGAGGGAACAAACAAGAACAGACGAACGGATTAAGTCGATTACATCGACCCCAGTGCGTAATTGGTACTTAATTTATCGACCCCGAAAGGATGAAAGGCAAAGTCGACCTCGGCGGAATTTGAACTCAGAACGTAACGGCAGACGAAATACCGCTAAGCATTTCGCCCGGCGTGCTAACGAGTCTGACAGTTCGGTGCCTTGATACACCACCACCACCAACAACAATAATAACAATCTTTTCTAC
>NC_068994.1:53099917-53101589 GCF_001194135.2 Octopus bimaculoides | reverse complement strand
CTGTTATTGTCTCGCTCCGTGCCGATATCCTGTGACGGTTCTGCTATATGATTCCACGTTTCGCTAATTGATTTAGCGTTAGAAAACAAGCAGGTCTATACTTGCTTGAGAAGCAATGCGTAAAAGCTTATGTAGCTAGAAGCATGTCAATAGTTCACTAAATAGATCTCTCTCTCCCACATCTCTCTCTCCCACATCTCTCTCTCCCACATCTCTCTCTCCCACATCTCTCTCTCCCACATCTCTCTCTCTTTCTCCCTCTCTCCTTTAATATATTTTCTCAGTGAATTTTCAGTAGATTGGTTCACTCGTTAATTGGATTACAACAGAAGCGCAAATTACCAAATATATTTCATATCCTAGTGTTTGCTTATATTTTGTATTATTTTACAGTGTTTTGTATATTTTCCCAACATCTTGTTGCTGAATACAATAATACAACGTACGAGTGTGTGCGTGTGTGCGTGTGTGCGTGTGTGTGTGTGTGTCTGTGCTCGTGTGTGCGTGTGTGTGTGTTTGTGTGTGTCTGTGCTCGTGTGTGTGTGTGTGTGTGTGTGAGCGCGGGCGTCTCTTATAGATAGACATACTTACATATATAAAAACACACACATATATATATATACATGTATATATATATGTGTGTGTGTGCGTCTGTTACAGATAGACGTACGGATACACATATATAAATGTATGTATATATATATATATATGTGTGTGTGGGTGTGTGGGTGTGCATGTGTTTTATAAATGTGTGTTTGCGTACGTGTATGAGTATATGCGCATATGTGTGAACTTATATATTTCTTAATTTAGACAGAAAAATACGTGATTCAAATAAGTACAAATAATATGAATTATTTTTTATTATATATTGAGCTCTATTGTACACGTTAGTAACTCCCAGCCTGCATAAACAGACACACATATGTGTGTGTGTGTGTTTGTATAAAAAGTTTTCTTCAAACTGATCTACATATCTTGTTTCACCTGTTATTCACCAGATGTTCTTTAACAAAGGCCAAATGCATATTCACACAGTCTCCGTGAAATAGCGGGCCAATTTTTAAATATCAAACACTTCGGCCGTGAAAATACAAAAGACAATGTAGAGCAATGTGGAATTAAATATAGAAAAACACGGCGACATAAATATGACCGGATCACCATTGGTCAGTAGGTTCCGTTATAACTGACTTACGTTACAGAACATCTCTCTCAAAGATTTAGAAATGTATTATTTCTAAAAAAAGTTACAGATCGTGTTCATAAGAGTGTACGTTTATGTGTATATGCACTATAAGAGTTTGTAGACACCTAAATAGGTGTCTTTTCTGAGTGTATGCGTATGTATTGGTTTATATGTTGGCAATTACGTGTGCACCTATGCGTGTATGTTTGTGTGTGTTTGTGTGCGCGGCCAAGGAAGTATAGTTTCGTAAGATATTTTTTATAGTACCGGGTGATAGTTAAAATTCGTATAACTCGAGAAAAGTTTAGAATAATATAAAAGACGAGAGTAATAATGGAGTTAATGCGAGATATACGAAATATCGGGTACTGATCTTTCAACCTCCGATTTACAATAAGAGTGAAGTTAATGAAATTTGCGGGTAATAAATAAGGAAAAAGTTTGGAGGAGAAAATTTATTAGCGGTTGGCCATGTGGATATAT
>NC_068994.1:53097169-53099462 GCF_001194135.2 Octopus bimaculoides | reverse complement strand
CACACACACACATACACACACACACACAAACACACACACACACACATATATATATATATACATACAGCCACACGTATATATATATATATATATATATATACAAACACACACACACACACACCCATATATATATATATATATATATGTATATAGATATAGGTATGTATATATATATGTATATAGATATATGTATGTATACATGCATAAATACACTCACACATATACACTCATATGTATGTACATATATAACACAATTGATAAACTTGAATGTGTTAACAGTTTCATCCGGAACACACCATTTAATATCTATTAATTTTGTCTGGCAGTTAATGACATGGAAGACTCTTTGCTAAATTATTAATAAATATATATATATATATATATATATATATATATATACGTGTGCGTATGTATATAGATATATGATGTATATATATAAAATTATATCTCTTTATATGCACATATATAGCTATATATTTTATGTTTGTGTTTGTGTAATTCATGAAGAGCAACAATTTTCTCATCCAAAACAAGATGATTAAGTACGCCCATATCTTTAGTGTGATCACGAATAAACAGCCGGAGAGTTTCTCTTCACCGCACAGTTTCAGGTAATATTTTTATCTTAAACCAGTAGGTATCCACCTATACGTGTTTCTCGCTTCCATGCTGTTACCCAAAGGAAAATCTAGAGGTTACTGCTGCGAATTTTCAAAATTGTTAGCAGGCCAGACAAAATTCTTAGCGGCATTTCATCCATGTTTGCCACCGAGGCCGTCTTAGCTTCTCATTCTTTCGAGGGTCGATAAAATATGTACCAGTTGAACAGTGGATTCCACATTTTGGCACTTGTGCTAAAATGTGAAATCAATATTTTACGAAGCTTCCGCGGCAAATTACTTTTCACTAAAACCTTATCTCAGTTCCGTTTCTAGAATGAAAAAAGTTTGTAAGTGAATAAGTTTTAGTGAGTATGTTAGAAATACCTACACCAAAACCATTATCAACATCAGTCTCTCTATAATATTAAATTTTAAATTAGCCGAATTCTTTGTTCTGTCGGAAGGACTATTGTATTGGTGTGTTTTTTTCTTGTGTTAAGCCTTGTGTTAAGGCTGCAAATAAGTTTCATTTATTATAAACTTAATTCAATGAGGTTCAGCATGCTAGATGTCCTGGGTCTGAGAACCTCACTTAATGAAATACATATAATTAGAGTACACCTTGGCTACAATATTTCTTTAACTCTCAATATTTCTTTGAAAAAATATATACCAAGAATGTGTTAGAAAACCGAATTTTGATGCTGTATATAACTTTTAGTTCTCCACTGTAATACGACTGACTAGAAAAACATTCTGACCTGTAACACAGAACAGATTTGCTAAATAAAATCCAGTTATTTTCTAAAAATTCTTTCTATTCGCTCCATTGACTTGTGAAAATCCATGCCAATCTCGAGGAAGTAGATGGGCGGCTAATATTTGTATTTCTATTCATCCTATGGCATTATCACCTAAGGTTTTCCAGCAGATATAATTTGATATGAAAATATGCAAGTATTTACACAAAATGTTAACTCGGGAGTGTAATTGAAGACTGTATGTAAAATGACATTGGGACAATGATATGCTCCGAGCGGTGGTGCTTTTGTGACATTTTCTTTTATTTTTTAGTGAATAATATTTATTGAACAAAGCTTTTACATGCATTCTTTATCTTCGATCTGTTTAGTCAACGTGTTCGTTACAGCTAACTTCGTAGAGAGAGTCGCGCACTGCAAGCAGTCAAGCAAACAGCAGCTGCAACTTGATTTCAGTTTTCGCGCTGCAACCATTTTATTTAATTCGCAAGACAAATTTGTTGAAGAAATTTCATGAATGTAAGGATATCCAATGCTAATTTTATAACCAGAATAAAAGTCCTTTCAGGTCGAAAGGATATAAAGTCAAAATGACATAAATCTCCAAATTCCTATGAGTTAGAAATCTCATTTTAAACATGGCAAGCGACGTAGAACAAAATGTTAAATCTTATTGAGTGTATATAGGTGTACGAGTGCGAGTATGTGTGAGCGTTTGTTTGTGTATGCGTGTGTGTGTGTTTCTGTGCGAGTGTGTGTGTGCGTGTGTGTGTGTGTGTTTGGGAGTGATATATCTCTTTAGGTTTGCTTGCTTTCCATCTACTGGTCACAATACACCAATAGTTATACAATAGATTTTGCATTGGGAAGACAACTCTAAGTATGATATATACCTATATAGGTATGCATATATGTATATTTATGTATATA
>NC_068994.1:53095358-53096852 GCF_001194135.2 Octopus bimaculoides | reverse complement strand
AGAATGACAAAGAAGGTCAATCAGAGAGTAGTGAGATGGTTCAAGGGAGGCAAGGAAGGGCGGAAAGAGAGAGTAAGAGTGGGGAAAGAGAGAGTGTAAGATTGGAGCTGGAAGGAAATAGTGTAAAAGTAGAGATAGAGTTAGAATTGACACAAGAATATTCAAGGAATATTTTTTACAATCGAGTAAACAACAGGGTGAGCATTGCGCTACATGTATGCATCGAGGGTTGAACAAAAAGAATACAAGTCGAAGAAATTAGACGAAAGCAGAGCAAACTGAAAACTAGACGAAAACTCAACGGACGGGAAATTAGAGAAAGACATGATACACGAAATATTCTCAACTACATATATATATATATTTATATATGTACAGATGAAACACTGGTGTCGTCTGTATATTGTTAATCTGAAAACTAATAAACTAATACCGTTAGTTGTCTGTGTGTCTCTAACACCCATAATTTTGTATATTATTACAGGAGATATTATATCGAATTATATTGCTCTGATATAACTAAGAGATGATTTTGCAACTATAATAAATATCATTCATTGCTAATTTTAGACTATTCTCAGAAATAATGACCTGTTTCTTGTCAGAGTTTAAACCTCTCTTAAACGTATGTCTTGCCAATCTTCTTTCGCCGGTTATTCTTGACAAAACTAATTTCTGGCTTCGTCTTATTTATGATATTAATGAGCTGAGTTCAGATGTTAGGAGAACTAATAGATAATATAATAAAGCTACTTACTAAGTTTAAAATTGTATTTCTCGCTTCTCAGTTTTCATAATTTCTTGCATTTTGATCCCCCCCCCCTTGTTAATAAAATATTCATATATTTCATTCAGTTCAATTATACGTACGTCCTTTTCTGTCTTAAACATATATTTTCAGACCAAGTCTACTGATAGCTGATTAACCAGGAAATGTACTATAGAAATTAATTAAAAGTAATACGGAGGTAGAGGCTGCGGATATCATCAGAAACTATAATTATAATAATTAAGAATTCGATGATGCATATTTGGTTCGTGACACCTGAGTATATCTATTTGTCAGGGCATTTTACTCTTGAATAATAAATTACGCCATTCTTTAAGTACCACATGACCAGTGTTATTTTTCACAGCTGTAGCAAAGAGAAAACAGTAAACATGAGGTCGACTTTTAATACAGCATATAGTATCGCCTACGTAAAAGCGTCGTGAAAATGAAATGTGTCACACACGAAGAGAGTTAGTACTTTTATTCTGTAAACTACTCAATGATTGGGAATCGAGAGATATATAAGAACTTGTCCATTGTAAAGTGGAAGAAGGAACAACAACAACAACTACTACTACTACTACTACTACTACTACTACTACTACTACTACTACTACTACTACTACTATTACTACTACTACTACTACTACTACTACTACAAACAACAACAACAACAACAAAAATAATAATAATAATAATAATAATAATATATATGTGTATAT
>NC_068994.1:53094274-53095250 GCF_001194135.2 Octopus bimaculoides | reverse complement strand
ATATATATATATATATACATATATGTGTGTGTGTGTATGCATATTGCTGTCTCTTCTCGGTCTCTCGCTTACACATCAATAATAATTATGAATACGAAAGAAACATCAACACATGTCAATGAGCGTAAAAACGAAACCATAACAAAAACAAAGAACGATGGACTAGAACAGGTTGAACTTCTTCTTTTCAAGGTAGGGCTGCCAGCGGCCACTGGCAGTAGTGAACACGTTTGACCTCTGCTCAACCGAAGGGCAGCTAAGATCCTTTTGTCTCTATGGCTGGTACAATTTGGGGGATATTAGGCTGCTGTTTCTAATAGGGTGGACGACTACGTAAAGTCCAACAATATTTCGCTGATGTCCTATAATTTTAATGCTTAGTGAATACGAGATAAAGTGTCCTTATGTTAGGTACTTCGCCTATCATATGGAACATGACCTGTTGTGATGCCTACTCTCGTATTGTAGGTAAAATTAAAGACATATCATTAAAATGTTTTATTCGAGTGTGCCAACAATAATGGCTTCAATAAATTCGAAGAATTGTCAGCGGAGAGAATAGTTTTATATATTACATTCTCATTCCAGATCACCGGCATGGCTCAAGGATATGTGAGGAATATTATCGTGGAGAAAATAACAGATTAGCTCCCTGCTGTGAGGAATGGATATATGGCATAGACAAATGTATACTGAGTAAAAATAAAAACAAAAAAGCACCAATTATTGTATGTCTCAAATGGCGCCATGAAGATGTAAAACAGCAATCTATCTGAATTGTGTAAGTCCTAAAACCAAATACATCTAAGTGAAAAGAGACTGTTTAGATGAAATACATTTACAATCTGAATGAAAGGACTTATACTCGACATATAATCATCACGCGGTAATAAAAAGACATAAACAGTTAATGTTTGAGAGTGTGTTTCTGTATATGTATGTATGTTTGTATCGTGCGTGTGTGTTTCGTGTGTGT
>NC_068994.1:53089990-53093695 GCF_001194135.2 Octopus bimaculoides | reverse complement strand
TATATATATATATATATTATGCAAAGCATTGTTAACTTATTAACACATTAATATGGCCTACAATGCAATTGATATACATGCAAGAATATAATCAATCAACATCCGAAATAAACACTCCCTCGCGAAGGTTTATTGTTTTACATCTTATAATATTTCCGAAGAAAAAAAATCCCGTTAAGTAAATAGTGATATTTATATCACGATAAAACTAACAACGCGGAAACATCTAATGCATTAATCTTTCGGATTCCGAAAGATATTTTCACGAGGACCGAGTTTATCAGATGAGCATCATGTTTAACAAGCGTGCATGGAGTTCATCAAAATCATATAAAATCCTTTATTTATGAGAGCTTTATCGTTTATGCGTAACATACCCATCAAAAGATAAATATTGCCTTTTTTTTTTTAGCTGTCAATTTTTGTTTGGCTCATATGAGATTTATAGAGGGAAATTAGTATTTACGGAATTCTCCTTCAGTGTGCTTGATGCCTCTTTTCTTTAGCACCAAACCAAAACCAGATCGAGCAAATCTATGAACAAATGTAGTTCGGACGTGATAATTTATTAGTTCGTTTTTCAGTCAGTGGATTGCATTAGCCATTGCGCATTTTTGAGAACGGAGGAAAGTATTTTGAGACGTATTACGCTGATATTTTTCGGGGGCACAGTGATATCTTAGAGATATTCATTGCATCGCAATCTGTCCATATTCTTTTAATTAATATAATCTTTCAGCTGTTTTAATCATTGGAATTCATGTATATATATATATATGTATATATATATATATACATACAGTCGGTGTCCATGTCTAATCAGTGTTTGGCAGCCTGTGTTCCGGTGGCCGTGTTATATGTCCGATGAATCGCAAGCTTCTCTTCTTGACGATGTCTAATAAGATGTCTACCCCTGACTAGCGCATTAACTCATTTGTGACGTAGTTTCTCCACGATATTCCAAGTATGATACGAATGCATCGCCTTTGGAAGACGTCCAGTTTGCTGGCGATGCTAGCTGCTGCTTTTCGACGTCTCGCATATGGATAGCAGTAAGCACTTCATTCAACATGTACAGACGGATTTTTATATCGTTGGTGATGGAACTATTGGACCACACTGGGCGAAGTCGTTTGAATACACCTGAATCTTGTCCAAAATGGGCTACAACGTCAACTTTCGCGCCACCATCATTACAGATGGTGCTTCTTCGATATTCAGACAGACACACACACACACACCAAAATAAACACTCATATAATTATATATACCTATATACCCATATATTTGTATGTATATATATTTATGTTTATATATATGTATATATATACGTGCATGTATGTGTATCTGTGCATGTATGTATGTACGTACGTATGTATGTATATATGCGTTCGTATACTTTCATACAGATTCCTTCAACAAAATTTACACACAATGCATTGGCCGACCCGTAGATATACTAGAAGACACGTGACTAAATTGTTCCGTAGCCGGACTGATCCCCAAAATACGTAAAAGGGAATCTTGTACCTATGCAATATTCGAAACTAAACAAACGGAACCCAACGAAAACATTCCTTTGACAAACATATCATGGAAATTATTATCTCGATAACTATGACTACGGGTTATTAGTTTTAGGGAAAGCACTGAATTGTAGCAAAAACAGTGTGTTATATAGGAAATCCTTTATTATATCTTGGACAATAGCATTTATCAGAAACTCTCTTTTGGAGACCAGATAACAACACCCGTCACGTATTCGTTTTACGCTCGCCTCACCTTTCAAGCATAGATTTCAACATTCCTGCTGACGCAGTATATCTGCATGGATGGTTTATTCGTACATAATAGCATTATGTGCAAAACCATCAGGAAACTACATTTGAAACAATGAATTTTCGCTTGTCACGTCTCTTATAATAACAGTTCATCATTATTTCTGTTCATAATTTTTCAATCTTTTCGAATTTCCTATTGTATATTTGTGTATATAATAAAAAAAATGTTTACTTATTTAATGGATCCTGAAGTTTGACGACATGGTCAATTAGAACGGAAGAATTAGCTTTTGAATTTGCTAAATTGACAAAATAGTTTGCAAAATATATTTAATTTGATTCTTTGTTATTTTTTTCTTAGTTTAAAGAACAATTAAAGATATTTCTGTGTATAATATAACCATTATGGAGTGAGAAAAAAATTCATTCGCTGGATATTCTTCTGCGTACTAAAATAGAAATGTGTGTGTGCGTGAGGGTGCACGTATGTGTATATGTATGAATATATGTATTATTGCATGTATAAATTTATGTAAATACATATCAATTCATCTCTGTCTACTGTTTGTACATGCAAATATACCTATATATAAATATACACAAATCTGTATATCTATATATACATATTTATATATATGCATGTTACATACATGATACATTATATATAAACATATTATGCATATATATATACAGATGATGGAACATTACATTGTATTATGAATGTTTATCGTATTCATTTACATTTGACAGTTTCCAAAATGTTTTACTGAACTATTGTCTATGATCATTTTCGTTTCACTTAACATTTCGGTCGCAGTTTTGCCTCCATTGTTCGGCTTCGCTATTATGTCCGAATTTAAATTTGCATTTCACTTTCATGTCTTTCTGTTTTGATGCTGTGCCATGTCCTTTTCATTTGCTAATACACTGGTTTTCCTAGCTCTGCTTGTCGATTATATAATTGCAACACGTTTTTCTGAAATTGTTTATCTGTTTATTCGTCATAGGACAATCCAATGATATCTATTTTCTTTGTCGGCTAAACAATATTTCCACAATTGACTATCAAATGAGAACATTTATTCTGGCCAATATCCATTCCTATATATCATTCCTATTCATATATAATGAGATCAGCTCTAACTATTCGCTTGGTATGAGTCGTTGTCACAAAAAAGAAAAAAAAAAGATGTTGGAGTAACAATGGTGTTTCCTTTTCTCTTTTGACCCTAACAAGTAGTTCACTGTCGTTACTAACAACAGAACGCACAAGACTCCTAGCCGAATGGTCGATAATGTTAATCTGTTTCATATATTCGTAATAAACTGTAATGCTTTCAGCTTTAAAATAGTAATTGTGAGGAGAACGATGCAGTCATTCTTTAAAAACATCGCAGAACGTAGTCGTAACAGACCGTTTGTCTGTCCTTGTTTGTCCCCTCTGTGTGTAGCCCCTTGTGGGCAGTAAAGAAATAAGAAAGTAGTTGAAACTTTGGAAAGGCCCTGCTAATTTAATATCTGTAAGTGAGGTAGACAAGCTGTTACTAGAACTTGTTGTTGCTGCTTCTTTAATAGGTTATCTTGATTATGAGATTTTGCGGGCGACCAACACCTTTTAATTACTGTTAACCTCACTCTAGTAACATTATCTCCAATATTAAGAAGCAAACATTATATCAAGTGCTGTTTCTTGTACAAGTACCAACAGATATTTATGGGTGTGTGTTGTACGTGCAACTCCCAAAACAGAAGAAGTCTGGTAGAAGACGTTCAGCGATCATTGCATATGTACATACATATGGTTTATGCAAGTCTTTAAATATTTGTTTCTGTATTCGTCTCAAACACACACAGACACAGACACACACACACACACACACACACACACACACACACACACACACACACACACACACACACACAC
>NC_068994.1:53088136-53088767 GCF_001194135.2 Octopus bimaculoides | reverse complement strand
GGTATTCAGATTATCTAATTAAGTATAATTTTGGTAATGAACGGTAAAGGAGCAAGAAGCACGATGATTCGTTGGGCATTTTGTGTATCTTAAAAAAGCATCTACTTAGTGAGTAAAAATATTGTAATAAATCGCATGGCATTATTCCAGATAAAAATTAAATCATACATTTCAAAGAAGAAAATTATATTCCTGGATATCAGTATCATGCCAATATCTGATAATAAAAAAAAAAGTGGAAAACGGTCAACGAATGATTTTATAAATATTTCACTTGGCATTTATTAAAAGGCGAAATGATTTATTTCTCCATTATGTACGTACGTTGTATGTATGTATGTATGTATGTATGTATGTATGTATGTATGAATGTATGTATGTATGTATGTATGTATGTATATAGGTATGTATGTATGTATGTATGTATGTATGTGTGTATCCTTCTACACACAGATTGTTTAAATGCACAAACGACTATGCACAGGCACAGAGATTCACACGTTGATATACACTCAAATATTCCACACAAAATACACATGCAAACATAGACACAAAAAATGTATATATATATATATATATATACGTACATATATACATACATATATATATATATATATATATATATATATAC
>NC_068994.1:53084217-53087583 GCF_001194135.2 Octopus bimaculoides | reverse complement strand
CGTGTGTGTGTGTGTGTGTGTGTGTGTGTGTGTGCGTGCGTATATATATATATATCAATGTTGATATATATATATATATATATATAATAGACTGTTTTATTTTGAGTTTGCTAATATTAAATATACTCGCAAATAAAATACAGACTGGAGTTGTACTGCTCGAATTGAACTATATTCCGTTTAAAAATCTGAATGGAGGCCATGCAAGCGGAAACTAGAAGAACATAATAACCACACACAAAATCCAGTATATATGTATATTCCTCTACGTTAATAAAATCGATATAAAAATTCCAAATATATAAATATAAAAATATATAAATATAAAAATATATAAATATAAAAATACATATAAATGGATAAATATCGATATGCTACATAAAACACAGTGAATTTTAAATTCAAAAGTTACAACACATTGGTGTAATAAAAATTTGTATATATATATATATATATATGAGAAGTATTCGTATCCAGAAAACCCAAGGTGGCAGGTAAGCGTAAGTAAGTGCTGTGCAAGGACCGTAGTTAAGCTATCGGTAATAATACGAGTGAGGAGTCTAATGCAGGTCTTGTATGAGCATGTATATATTAAATACAATGAGACAAGGAAGTCAAAACTGTGCGGAATTTTTTGGACATTTATAAAGAGAAAGTTAGTAGAAGGCACTTACGCACTGGGACCGAACCCGGAACTATGTGATTACCATACAGCCACGCCTGCACACATGCACACACATATTTAAATGATATATTAAGGAAAACAAATAGCATTGATTGTCATTTGATAGCACTCGATATTAATTTTCGAAGACAATTAATCTTTTTTTTTTTTAAATTGAACTGACAGAATTTTCTGGTATTTTCCCAAAAGGGAAATCTAATTTAGGCTTGTTTTCCGCACCAAAAAGTAAATTAAAAAATAGAACTGAGAGCATTTATTTATAATAACAGTCAATATTTAACCTATTCCCAGAAAGAAAACTGCCCGATAATGACGAAGTCCTCCACTTGTTGACAGATGCTGTCCATAGAACAATACACATGTATATGTACGTCAGTGTGTGTCAACACATAAGAATTCCTTTAAGTCTATGATATATACGGGTTATGATATATGTGGGTGTATAATACGGGACAATGCTACTGACGTTTATAGCCCTAAGAAGAGATCTCTTCCAGCTGGCTAACGACACACAGATGCTTTGTTTATAGTGATCATGTGAGAAGTGTACATTCGTACTTGTAAACAAGCCATTGACCATGTTTATCCACAGAGAAAATCTCTCGCTGTAGACATGGAATAAAATACACTCCAATAGCCTCGCATATTCGAACTGCCCTCTCGCTGTGCTTAAGCGAAGTATTAAATACGTGTGTGTGTGTGTGAGAGACGGTCTTCTTTCGGTTTCCGTCTTACTAATCCACTCACAAGATAGCTGACACCTACCCAAGCTTCCACACAGTGGAACTAAATCCGGAACTATGTTGTTGGGACCAAACCTCTTACCACACCGCCATACCTGCGGCCATGTTTCTGTAATGTTTCTTTCTTTCATAGCAGCTAACGGAGTTCTGGAAAAGGAGTAGTTTCTTTCAAAATAATAGCTTTAAAACAGAAACATAATTATATATTTAGTTACTACTGAGCTCATTAACTCCCACCCCACCAGATGGGTGAAATGTAACAGTAGACTTACGTAAGGTTTAACACAATGTGTTAAAGAAACGTAGCTAAATTTATTGCCAACATTTGCACAAAGACTACATATTTGACAGGGAATGGCCAGTTAGGAATGGATGATCTAAAGTTTTCGTTGCTGTTAAATAATGTCATTGCTTATAGAACTGTTTTAAGAGCCAAATATTTCTCGACATCGCTCACCCAGCTTCTTTATATCTTTATATCGTTATGTATCCTTCACGACATAAACTAACGTATCTCTAATATTTTATGAAAGGTGAGGAACTTGCAGAATTGTTAGCACGCCGGACAAAATGCTTAGCGGCATATCGTCCGCCTGTATGTTCTAAGTTCAAATTCCACCGAGGTCGACTTCACCTTTCATCCTTTTTGGAGATCGATAAAATAATACCAGTTGAACACTGGGGTCTAAGTTATTGACCTTGCCACGTTCGACTAAAATCTTAAGACATTAGGACGTAATCGGACAAAGAATTAGGTGTTGTCTATTGTAACTAAAACTATATCGCACAAAGCAGTTATGGAAATTTCTAAGTAGCACGCATGTTGTAAAATTGATATTATAATTTGCTTTTCTTAGTGTGGCTCGCTTGATCTGTACCGCTTCTCGAAAACGGTGCCTCTGCATAAAGTTTCACATGCCGGTTCATTGTCGTAACGTACAAGATTTTACAAAGCCCATTCAAAATGTTTAACAGAAGGCTTAGCAGGTTCGAACCGCTTAGCAGGTTCGAACTAACGAGGTATTATATACCAACGCCACTGGCGGCACTCATGAATACAAGCGCTTCTTTATATACAATAATCAATGCATATATTCTTATAGTCAATGTCTTTTCTATGTATTTATGTAAATATTGTCATAAATATCTTTTTTAAAAGCCATTTAATGTTCAACATTGTCAGCGAAAAATTTAAGAGAGTTATTGAGTTATTGTATTTTTTCTTCTTTTTAATTCAATAATTTCAACATAAATGTACAGATTTACGTTTTTACATTCTACAGAATGGCTATTAGTTTATTATCGAATCACAACCCCTTGAAATAGCATAAGATAAATTTCAATCATAATGCTCAGACACAAACATACAGAGTCTCTCCATTCTTTCATTCGCCCTCACTCTATCTCTTCATAACGTTCTCTCTCTTTCTCTCCTTATAATATATGTATGCATGTATGTATATATATATATATACACACACATATATATATATATACATATATATACATGTATGTAAATGTGTAAACATATTTACACACACATATATATTCGTATATGATATGCCTGTGGACGTACGATAGTTATATGATATGCATGTGTGCGTGTATATACATATATGACTGTGTTTAACGCACATATACAAAGACGCTCATATATACACACACACATATGTATAGGGCCATGAATACAGATAAATACATTTTAAATATGCCTATACATATATGAATTTGAGTGTGTATATATACATAAATATATATGCATATATATATATATATCTATATATATGCATATATGTGTGTGTGTGTGTGCATATATACTTATGCACACATTTTTCTATATATATAGGTCCACGATAGTAGATAAATACACTTTAAATATGTCTAAACATACACGATTTTGAGGATATATATATATATATATATATATATATATATATA
>NC_068994.1:53082536-53084001 GCF_001194135.2 Octopus bimaculoides | reverse complement strand
TATACATCATCGTCTTAAATTACATTTATTCACTTTCGTATGTCCACCCTGTATTGTTTTGTTTGCTCTCGGCCCTATATTCTCCGCAGCTTTCGCAGGCACCACCAGCATGGATAGTTGTCAGTTGCATCATTACTGGTGTAAAACTGAGTAATACTACCTGGTTGATAACTGATGAAGAATTTGGGACCTTCTATGTCTGCCTCCCGTCCGGTTGTACCTAAATTTCAAGCATTTAAATAATTGCTTGAGAACATGTGTTCGCTCATCTCTATAAAAATATAATAGTATTTAGTTAAAACTTAGATTCAAGGTCAAACATATTGTGATAGAGATTGGTTGATAAAACTGCTCCCTGAAATTGAATGACACAGATTTGTTCAGATCCTAGAAGGATAAAAGTAAAAGGTTATCTTCTCGGGGCCTGAACTCTGAATGTAGAATAAAACAAATAACTTACATCGCCATTATTTTCCGCCGTTTTACTATTTTAGTATTCCACCATTTCTCCCTCAACAGCTTAATATTGTATAGAGTTAGACATTTAATTTGACATTATTAAACTATGTAATTCCGAGTCCTGTTCAAAATGAGATTCAATTCACTTTTCAAATTTCTCTGCTAAATATATTGTATAAAAATAATATGCTGCAGTCGAAACAATGAAGATTATGCCTTAAAGAGTAATCGATATTTTCCATATCTGTCACGCGATACGATTGCCAATTATTTGCGGTATATTCTGTCAACACAAGTTTTATTTGCTAATACATAATATATAAATTAAAGCAGTAATTATATGGTTCTGTAGGGATTTTGTTAATATCTTAGAATGAAAGCATCAATAATGGCAGCAATAATCTGCTCGGCTCTCGATTCGGATGGAAATGGAGAGATATTGACATAAAGTTATGGACAGGCTCCCTCAAGAATCCTGTACGCACTCACTGAGAGAGAGAGAGAGAGAGAGAGAGAGAGAGAGAGAGAGAGATGGAAGAGAGAGGGAATGTGAGATGAATGTATATCCGCATAGAGATGCAGATAAGCTCAACAGTTACTAGCTGTGTTCCAGAGCGTTTTTCTTTTTGGAGTACTTAACTCTCGTTATTCAATTCGTGGCTAGGTTTACCGACATCGAAACAACAGTGCGGCAGCCAATTGTAGCAAACGTATAATTAAATCTGCAGCCATATATTTATTTCTGATCATTGGGTTTCTGCTTAGTTTCTCAGAATTATTTCTTCTTGTCTATTTTGAGGGGTTAATAGAAATTTACGGCATTCGTTAGTAGTTAGTTGTATGCAACTATGTTCCAATTAAGCAATGCTACAAACTCGAAAATTCTTCAGAGAATTTCAAAACAAAAGCATTACTATTTATATCTCGTGTGTCAGTTAATCGCTTACATTGATCTCTCAGAACTACGCTTTGTATTATCAGCCCTTTAGCTTTTTTTTTTTTTTTG
>NC_068994.1:53078199-53082526 GCF_001194135.2 Octopus bimaculoides | reverse complement strand
ATACATATACATATACATACATGCATGCTTGGATACGTACATAGATACATACATGCAGACATACATACATATGGGAATAATGAAATAAGGAAAGATGTCTGTAATCTGAAGACCAGAAGTACTACACATGTTCACCTTACACGGTCACATGGGCACTGTACCATGAAAATCACACAAAACTTCAATACTACCTCTTCAGTTATTGGGTCCCTGAGATATGTAACACACTGCCTAAATCCCAATCTTGAAAAATTTTGCTTTTCAAAACCAGAAAGAAGAAAGCTAATTCGAAGACTATAGATCCAATCCATCACTGGAACTGTAAAGATCTGTATGACTTTCCAGAAGTTTATCATTTAAATATATACCAGCATGTCTAGATATGCAACGATATGCATGAATATACATACATACATACATACATACATACATACATGCATGCATGCATGCATACATACATACATACATACATACATACATACATACATACAGAAATACCATTGTTGATGTTGAAATTCCAAAGAAGGAAGCTTGGATCCAGTTCAGAAACCGACTCTTTCTCTATTGGCAAGAAATAAATTGAATAATGACATAACCAATAATAAATGAATGCATATATGTTTATTTTGTGCTGTTATAAATTATTGTTATTATTATTATTATTATTATTAGTCCTTGTGCCCTAAAAATCAAGAATTAATTATTATTATTATTATTATTATTATTATTATTATTATTATTATTATTATTATGGAAACTCTACGAAAACAATAACAAAGAAAGTATCATTAATTTCTACCTTATGGGAAATTTTGTGAAGTTTAACTTTCAATATTCAACACGATGATAGTTGACGTTTTAGTCAAAGGAATGTATTAAATTGAAAGCGAATATCAAACTTGGTTCCTTTTAGGAAAATGAAATACATTACAATCATTTTGATGGTTGAAACATCGATAGATAATCAGAGATTTTCTTTTTTTATGATGCATCGCTTTAGTTTGATTTTATTACTTTCTCTTTAGCAGCTATCAAGTGAAACTGAGATATCATGATAATGATTATAGATCTGGTTAAGTTCTATTACATTTGCTAATAAAACTTCGTGATTCATAACCTGTTTTTGCTACAATAATTGATCTCCTGTGAATTCTGCTTGAGTAAACTAGAAATCTCTTCTGTTGGAATCAATTTTAAGGAGGCCTGTGTGGTGTCTTTGGCAAACATTCATGCTTCGTAAATAACTTTTATTTTGTTTATTAGAAGGTAGATAGACCTTTGGAGAAAACATAGTATGATGTGATAGTAGACGGGGAACTACGACAAATAAAATGAGTGTATGACACTAGTGGAAATCGATAGGTTTTATAATTGAAGTTCGATTAAACAACGATGTGTGTGATATTATTAAGGGTATTAATGGGCGTGGCAGGTAAATCCTATATGATGAAAAAAAAAAAGATTGAGAACGAACCAACGAGCGAATATCCAGGTAGTCAGTCGACATGTCAATAGTAACAAACAAATCTTCCTTCAGTCATATGTTACTTTCTTAAAACTGAAGATCACTTGTTTAAAAATATAAGGTTGGCAATATAATCCGGGCGGAAATCTAATGTAGAGTGTCGAGTTGCAATCAAAGTTGAAGTTCTGAGGTCGAATCCACGGGAGTTTGATAATGACAAGGGCAACACATCAACTGCATAACCCTCTGTTGCGACGATAGCGATAGAGACGACGATGACCACGACCAACACAACCATGACTACCACCACAGTTTTACCATGGGCCCTATCAATGCGTAGAGAGCACGGTACTGCAATATAAAAGCAATACACTTAGTGACCACCGTCATCACCACCTAAAACCAGTCCTTTTTCTTTCCACTGTAAAGTAAAAAAAAAAAAGACAGCCTTAAGATAAAAATCCTTGACTGAACAATCTCTGGTTTATAAAAATGGTACTTTACTTGAACCATATGAATTATACGATCCATTTACTAATTTGACCAGAAAGGGAATAAACAATTTCAAAATGGAAAATATAGTCAATATGAAACAAAAATTGTTAGCCACACTCTGGCGGAGGTTCAGAAATATCTGAAGCTGTATTGGACGCCATGTAGATTACAGAGATGTAATGTGAGAGGGTAATGTCTTTGTTTCTCAATTTTCTGCCTATGCTACAGTTACAGAAACAGCAATGGTGTTAGAAGCAGCAAAGAGTAACACGCCGTAAACGATTAACGTCGATACCATCGGCAAAGAGAGCGCCGTAGGTGTGTCGTAGCTATAATGTAAGAAAACCATGTGCACCGACACATATATGCTTGCGTTCCTGCCTGTGTCTGATTTTTCTCTAAGTGATGCAAGTGATTAAGAGGGATGGAAATTTGAAGAATTCGAAGCAGTGAAGTAGGAACGTGACAGGTGAATCAATTCTCTAGAGCCGACACGTTGCCTAGACAAAATTCTCGATAAGAGAGAATCTCAAGAAACAGCCTACGTGTCATTTGCCGTAACAACCACAACAGCAAAACAAGCAACACCGACACCTGAAACCACAATAAAAACAGATACAACTACAACAGGAAAACGTTGTAAACCAGCCCTACGAATTTCTGAACAAACAAAAAACGTGATAAAAACGCGATAAAATACAACAACTTCAAAAATAATGGAATAACTTCGACAGAAACTTATGAAACACAGGGTACTCTGAAAGGAAACAGTTGGAGATAGATAGATAAAGAGACCTACCTTTAATGTTACCTACAACAATCCGAAATAACAATATCTGGTGTCGCCAATACGCACACACACACGCACACACGCACACACACACACACACACACACACACACACACACACACGAGCGCGCATGCATAACATATTTGCACACATGCACGTACTCATACATAAACTTACATATATAGGTTTACAAGGTAGTACTCCAGTATGACCGCATACTGTTAGCGTTCAGGAAAATAAAAACAACATTACGATTGCTAATGAGTGACACCTAATAAAAAATGATCCGTATCTATTTCGAAGGAAAATTGGAAAAACTTTTAATATAAAACAACAAACAACAACAACAAAAAACATCAGCAACAACAACAACGACAAACAGAGCAGTTTACTCAGAAAGTTGATTGTTTTTAATTGCACCGAAAACGTCAGTCCATGGAGAGAATAAATCTCACCAAACAACTGGCTTGCAGTACTGACAAGCTTGTAACATCTCACCTTGAGTGTTGCTGACATGCAATCTTGGAGCACGAAACCACCGAGAAGTTATTATTACTACACAGAAGACAAAAACCATCAATCAATGTCTGTTGTACACAGCTAAAGGTTAAGACAGACAATTATTACCAACTGGGAATGATACAACAGAGAGAGACAGAACAATTCTAATTAGTGTGAGAAAGTTAAAAAAAAAATGTCTCCAATAAAGACAAATATATTTGAGATAGATGGATCAGACGTATATTATTGGAACATAAGAATATAAATGCAACGTAAAATATAACCAAAATGACATTTCTAGATGACAAAAAAGAAAGAAAAAGAAAGGGGAAGAAATAAATAAATAAAGAAAGGAAGAAAGAAATGAATGCTATCTTCTTTCGTGGGAGTCTGCTGCCGACTTGACATTCTTATTTCACGCACTACTGATAATCATGAAATCTAAGACAATAACAATGTGCGGTGCCAGATCTTTTTGAAATTTAAAGGATATATGGTTGGATCTCGTAGAATTTAATAGAGAACAGAAGACTTTTCCTTCCCTCGTTACCACAGAGAAGAAGTTATACGAACATTGGAGTAAGATTTACCTCAATTGTTTTAGCCACTTCATATAACTGACTCTCCAGAAGCTTTTCCATATCACCAGTATAAATCATGATTTATGTACAGAGATGTAGTGATAAGAACACTTAAGCTGTCTTAGATAACTCACAAGCTTAGACGTAGTGATGGTGTCACTGAAGGTGTCATTGTTGCTATGATTATTAGAGCGGAATCTCACATAATACGAATTAGTTTTACAATCCGGTTCGACTAACACTAAGCTGGTGTGGAGGTGTTTCTTTTAACTATAACAGTAAAAAATATGGAATCGCTTACTAATGTGGACTTTCTTAGGTCGGCATAATTGTAGAAGAAAACGTTCAGTAACTCAGTTTAGATGAACCACTACACAGTTAAGTTAATAATAAACGTCGCTAACGTCTGTAATTAGAACCTCTCCACCCTCCGAAAAACAATTTGCCATCAAAGCGCTACTTCTAATTGTAGTATGATGTTATTATTAGAATATA
>NC_068994.1:53077870-53078165 GCF_001194135.2 Octopus bimaculoides | reverse complement strand
TATATATATATATATATATATTCTTTTATTCTTTTATTTGTTTCAGTCATTTGACAGCGGCCATGCTGGAGCACCGCTTTTAGTCGAACACGTCGACCACCAGGACTTATTCTTTGTAAGCCTAGTACTCACTCTATCTGCTCTTTTGTCGAACCGCTAATTACGGGGACGTAAACACACCAAAATCGGTTGTCAAGCAATGGTGGGGGGAGAAACAGACGCACACACACATATATATATATACGACGGGCTTCTTTCAGTTTCCGTCTACCAAATCCACTCGCAAGGCTTTGGT
>NC_068994.1:53070232-53077604 GCF_001194135.2 Octopus bimaculoides | reverse complement strand
TATATATATATGGGAGAATATACAAAAAATAACAACAGACGAGGACAGGTGGTGTAAATAACAAAAGTATATATTAGTATGACGCTCGGGAATACGAAAAGTCTTTGACGTTTTGAGCTACGCTCTTCAACAGAAAGAATACGGAGACAAGGAGAAAAACACGGAGAAAAAAAATTGAATAGTGTTCAGTCAACGGTCAATCATAATAATGGCCGATCATAACAATGGCTGACCGGAAGTTAGAAATTCTTATTTCAGGAGAGCTAAGAAAGGGGGAGATATATATATGGGTCTGTGTATGTATATATGTATAAGAATGAGAAAGAAAGAGAGACAGAGAGAGGAACCAATGCAATGCTCTTGATAGTAAGCAAGCACACATAGGTATCAATATCTGGAATATTTGTTAAACATTCTCATGAAAACCTCTGGCAAATGTAAACAATAACAAGCACAATAACTTGAGAGAAGAAAAAATAAGATATTAGTCGTAGAAAGTAGCTGCCTTGCAGATGTGAACAGTTTTTCAAAAGTCAGTGAATCGTGTAATATTTAAGAAGAAATGCTTCAAAACCCGAAGCTGATTCTACATTGACATTTACACTGATAATTATTCGGTGCAGTTGGTTATGCTAGTAAATGTCTAAATGACAATCCGGATTAGCTAAAGTTTTTTTTTTCTCGCGAAGAAAGAGACTAGCTAACATGCACTTTACAAATTCAGTCTGTAAAGTGAACTGTAAAAAACATACGCAATAAATTTTTAAAGTTCAACATTTAACATTTATTGGTTTTGTTATCCAAATAAACGATACCGGTTTGTTTCTTTGTTAGGAACTTGTTCTTCTTCCTTGTAGGAAGAAGTGAAATTATGAAAAGAAAAAAATACGCAGAAACGAATAGAGACAAAACTTCATTAAGTGTAACTGACAACTATGATACACTGAAATGGATGTAATAGAGAAGGAGAAGGAGTGGGAGAAAGATAATGTTACATAAATGAGAAATGTGAAAAACATAGACAGACGGTGTGAAATAGACTGTGGGTGCAGTAGACAGACAGGTGGATACAGTGGGCAAAAGATATAACATCAGCGTAAAAGATACACAATTAGCGTACAACCTTGATAGACCAATAGATGCTCGTTGAGCGAGAAATAGAGTGTGAAAGAGGTAGGAGAGATAATCTTTTCTACTCTAGGCACAAGAACTGAAATCTTTGCTGGGGAGGGGGCCAGTCGATTACATTGACTCCAGTACGCAACTGGTACTTAATTTATCGCCCCTGAAAGGATGCAAGGCAATGTCGACCTGGGCGGAATTTGAACTCAGAACATAAAGACAGATGAAATACCGCTAAGCATTTCGCCCGGCGTGCTAACTTTTCTGCCAGCTCACCGCCTTGAGGTAGGGAGAGATAATACGAAAGAAATTGAGTTGAACGAGATAGGTAGATAGATTCCAAAACAGTATTACACAGAATGAAATGTTATCGAAAAGAACAAGATATGTAAGAGAAAGCAGACCCTGATGTACAAAAGTGACTTAAAGTCACTACTAGAAGTCCTTCACCATAAATCTGCTAATTCAGGCTAACTTTAAACTTTAAACTGAAAAACAAAGAAACAATTATGAAATGTAGTTTAGTAAAAAAAAATGCCAAACATAACTTAATGCAATATGCAGTAATTAGCATGCATCACAGTCTATATTCATTGATTCTGAATCAAAAACAAAATGTTGCCAATGACCAAACGCATTTGGGGTGCAATTAGCTTTTTTTCGTCATAACAGAGATCCGTTACTTCAAACAGTTATCGGATATCTAAATTAAACATCCTTCCTCTCAGAATAAAAGAGAAACTCTCTTTGTTCTGTTTACTTCAAAATATAATTTCCGGAAAATAATACCAAGCAGTAGTGACTTTATATAAAAAAAGAATGCAAAACAAAAACAAACAACACACGCAGACTAATAGTTACGTCCCTTGCACTGAAAATTACCTGTGAGATAATTCTGTTTAAAATTAATGTCACGGTTTTATTCCACCACATATGCTAAAAATTGCATTGACTAAAGAACGTCAGGCGTAAGCTACAAACGAATGTGAAAATTAGTTAGCGAAATGCGATTGTATCTTTTTTTTTTCTGTATAACCTTTCTTGTGCAAAAATAAACTAATATTTATTCAGGTGAAATACACTTTGAAAGAGCTTGCACAATAAATATTTTTTCTATACGAAAATCATTTTCATGTGAAGACACAAGTTTGCATCTTTAATTTCAGACTTGTATGTATGTATGTATATATATATATATATATATATATATATATATATATATATATATATATATATATATATATATACATACATATATATATATATATACACATACATACATGTATATATATATACATACATATATATATCATATATATATACGTATGTGTATATGCACACACACACACACACACACACACACACACACACACACACATATATATAATCAACCCCAAAGTAAAATAAGAAAAAAACAACAACGCGAGGACGTGGTACATGCAATGTATTAAAAGTAAATATGTATATGGTGGTTGTCTACTCCTTATGCAGAATATGTCGACCTGCTGTACCTACACCTTAGAACCATCATGGCATCCGATGTGGCTTTTTATGCCATACAATGTTTTGAAAATACACCCACATAGATTGCATATTCGATTTGGGCCACCAAGATATGAAGATAAGTTCTGATCTTTGCGGATCTTAATGTGTCTTTTGAGGCGTCCATTAGATGTGCAAGCCTTCCGGGATACATTGCATTGAAAGGTATGCACAGACGTATAAGCAAAATCAGTGGTGGAGGTTCGTTTTCTATGGGTTCGCAAATAAGATTTGGCACCAGCAAAAGAAAGGCATGGTCTGTCACAAACTGCACGGAAAAAGGTCAATGTGATTCACCTTCTCGATCGTAACCTGCTTCCTTAAATCTTTCTTGAGATACAAATATATGTTAAAAAATAAAGTTTGCTTGATTCAAATATATAACAGTTTTTACTGCATTATAACCTTTTTCATATAAACACACCCACACCCACACACACACACACACATAATATATATATACATACATGCATATGTATATATACCTACATATATACATACATGCATACATACACACACATATATATATTCATGTGTGTGTGTATATATATATATATATATGTATATGTGGTGGTTGTCTACTCCTTATGGAGTCTGACTACTTCTTGTACCTACACCTTAGATCCATCATGGCGTCTGATGTGGCTTTTTAAACCAGACAATGTATTGAAAAGACACCCACATTAATTGCATATCCGATCCGGACCACCAAGAGCTGCAGTTAAGTCCTGATCTTTGTGGATCTTAAAATGTCTTTTGAGGTCTCTGTTAGATCTGCAGACCTTATGGCATACACGGCATTGAAAGGTGTGCATAGATATACAGGCAGAATTGTTGGTGGAAGCTCGTTTTTCATGGGTCCACAAATATGTCCATGAGTGTATGTGTGGATTTATGTAGGGGTGGGGTAGGCATGCCTCAGTTTATATTTGTACACTTCTATATCGGTATCAATGCATGCACATGTCTGGTTATTATTTAATTATATTTCACGTAAAAATTATCTGAAATGACTATAATGTTTATCAGTCCAATATATAACAGTGTTTTGTTTTCCAAAATATATATCCGGCGAAATTTAATCGACTAGAATAACGAAAAATATCCTAATTAAAATCCATCCGTTAGATGAAGTGCTGATAATGACCATTTTGATATTCCTGACCAGACAGACTAGGCTGTAAGCCTCTTGGGAATTATGGATCCCAGATTTAGAGATATTACTATTAATATATACTGATAAAAAGAAATTTTGTTTACACACTATCAATGATACAGAAATATAATTATTTAAGTCAAATAAACAAAAGCGAAACCTGTTTGTTACTAACAAACATCAGAAAATAGAACGTATCTCCGTACCTAATCCACTTACATCTGTAAATATAAATATGGTCAGCAACCCCAGCATCTACGTGCTGACCAGAACTGCTAGAAATAGCAACCAAATTTCATTCAAATCACATCTTAGCACTATAAATCAAGTATATTACACAATGTATATCATAGTCGTAACTATAATGTTACAAAATAAAGGGAATTGCCATGGGTAGAAATACCTCAGTTCACATATCCTCCAACGATCATCATGAATGGCATGGGAATAAACAATGGCATGGAAATATATATATATATATATATATATATATATATGTATATATATATATAATAGAGTGTACAATTTTGTTATAATTTAAACACATATATTTATAAAATGTAACAAGTTAATATGAGCGAGTCAGCTTTGAAAGAAATTTGAATGACTTTCATCACGTCAGTATCTTTTGTTCTGTTGTTTTCGAAAATAATGAAGGTTAGTTGATGTTCACCTTTTTCGATTTTGGATCGGATCAGAGGTCATGCCAATTCTTGCAAGTGTTACAAATGAAGACTCACACCTTGGTGAAGATAGGAATGTAGCCAAAGTAGCCATTAGCTTGTACGGCTCTTGAAATGCTGATTTCTGCTTAAATAGCATTTCAAGAATGTAGCCAAAGTGACTGTTAGCTCATGAGACTCTTGTAAGTCTCCTTTCTGCTAAATTAGCATCTTAACAATATTGTCGAAGTAGACATTAGTTTGTATCTGTCTTGAAATGCCTCTTTCTGCTGAAATTGTCCCTGAAGAACAGGTGGTATATTCTTCCGTCAAAATGTCTGTTACAGCTCTGACATATCCGGTACGGAAGATGAAATCATTCCTGGCGCCGTCAGCCTTCGAAATAATTTAAAATCACAGAAATGATTTTCTGAAGCAATAAACTTATAAAGATGAACGGTAACATTATGGTATATAAATCTCTTTAAAATTCTTTAATTTATAAAGAAAGTAAAAGAAACGTGGTAATCGAAGTTTTTATGTCTCCAGCGCCTTCCATCAACATTCCATAACTATATTATTTAGATTTGTATAATGCAGAATCGTTAGCACACCGGGCAAAATGCTTGGCAGCATTTTGTCCGTCTTTATGTTCTGTGTTCAAATGTCGGTGAGGACAACATTGTCTTTCATCCTTTCAGTGTTGATAAAAGAAATACCTGTTGAACACTAGGGTCGATGTAATCGACTTACACTTCCCCCAAACTTGCCGGCCTCGTGCCAGAATTTGAAACCATATTACATGCGTTGTGAAGGCGCGTGGCTTATTGGTTAAGTTATTTTCCTCACGATCGTGGGGTCGTGAGTTCGACCCAATCTGAATAGAAGAAATGTTAAGCATTCAAAATTTAACCTCACTCAATACTGAGAGCTTTAAATAATATCAGTAATGATCAGGTATTTTTTTTATTCCCCACTTATATTTACACACTAATTTTCCTAATTTTCTATCATTTCCTCAATGTTACATTTTAAAACAGAAACTTTTCTTTATGATTTAGATTATGATATATCTTATTCATTACAGACCATAGACCCATCCTTGCTTGCAATCGAATCTAAGAAATGTAGCCGCTTTAACTCTAATCTCTTTGTTTTTGATAATTAAGAAAAGGAGATTATAGTACTACTAACCAGTAGTGAAGTGTTCTAAAGCTGATGTCTAGTCTTTTTCTTTATTTCGCTACATTCTCAAATATCCAGACTAATCGGATAGACCGGCTTTAACACTTCTACCAACTCCTGCCCCAAATAAAGCTGCACCAAATGTGTAATACACCTTAAAGCTTGCTCCAAACTGTTAATTAATTGTTCATTGATATTACTTTAAAGAATTCGGTATGAACAAGAGTTCTTTTATGTAGTTCTAATTATAATAACTGTATAACAGATTTATAGAACAATATTTACTTCTGACATCGGATTAATCTTGTACAACTATAATAAAAAGAGTATCGGAATCATTTGAGTAGTTCCAATTTCGACGCTAGAAATTTTTTGTAAAAACATATTTATCAAGAAGGTTATCAAGATTTCTATGACGCATATTGGGATACGGTTTGATTCTATATGAAAGACTTCTAATCATTTCATATGAAAAGATCTGTTACTGGACACTAAATTAATCATATAAATGTGTATTGCAGTGATGGTGTACAAACATTTTTGCCAAAATAGTTTTAATTTTGGATGAAGTGATTTTAGCTGACGTATAAATAGCATATGGTGGTGTGTAACTTCATGCAAATCTTAGGAAATAGCTGTATTCGTTCAACGTCAAATCAAATATACGATAAATGTAGTTCATTACACAGGTTACGTTTTTACTCCAACTGAAGCATATGCAAAAACACAAAGGTTAACGCCTACTCAACACGTATGCATATAAATATGCATGTATATATACATATA
The DNA here is from genome assembly GCF_001194135.2 of Octopus bimaculoides. Classification (NCBI taxonomy): domain Eukaryota; kingdom Metazoa; phylum Mollusca; class Cephalopoda; order Octopoda; family Octopodidae; genus Octopus; species Octopus bimaculoides. The sequence goes on along the minus strand of NC_068994.1, from coordinate 53,071,151 downwards.
TATATGCGTGTATGTGTGTGTGTGTGCACACCCGTGTTTTATACACACATACACACGTACATACACACGTATACACACAGGTACACGGATACACACACATATATTCATGGGTATATATATATATATATATAAACAGACAGACACACACATATGTGTGTGTGTTTATATACGGGAAGAGAGAGAGAAAAGGAAAGAAAGAGAGGAAGGAGGTAAAACATTTGTGTGTTCGTATGTGTATGTATTCGTGCGTGTGCATTTATATGTGTGCTGTAACGCACAGACCAAAAGAATACAAGCACATAATGTGATGAGCTGACCTATAGTTAACCTATTCCTCAAGCGACACATATCCATTGATAGAAACCTTTTATTGCCATTCCATATACTATATAAAGTAACACCCAGAAATAAAACTCGCCAAGATATCCCACACACCAATCCTTTCCCTTTGTTTTTTTACACTTAAGAAGATTCAAATCTGATTCATAAATTCACCACAGGATACTACATGGGAATTCTTGCTATCTGCATAAAAATATTTCAAATAAATTTGTAAAAAATATTCTCTCTGATGGTCATCCACAGAAATTGTAAGCAAAAGTATTTATGGTATTTGTATAAGTATTTATAGGTTAGCATTTATAAATTGTAATGCTACTCAGCTGTTGTTCTCTGCCCTTACTCCGAAAAATTCGTATCCAACTATCGGAATGGTAATTTATTTATTTAGTCTGAAGAATAAGTTAAGTGAAAATGTTCACTTCAGGACGTGAAGTGTCAGAACACTGCAAGATCTGCTGCATACCCCTCCTCCACAGAACAAAAGACAAAAAAACACGCATATCTATCTATCTATCTATCTATCTATACACATATATATATTCGTATACATATATACTTTCATATATATATACGTATA
>NC_068994.1:53068273-53069538 GCF_001194135.2 Octopus bimaculoides | reverse complement strand
ATATATATATATATATATACATATATATATGTATGTATGTATATATATATATGTGTGTGTATGTATTACTCAAAGAAATTCCAACTTTGATTTTCATGTTTTATTTACAATCTTATAATAATATATAACGTTTTGGCCAGCTCGCCGCCTTGTGTGTGCTTGACGTCCGCGCGCGTGCGTAGGTTAAATAAACGTTTAACCTACATTCAGATGTTCTGCCTCATGCAGAATATGCAGAAGCTAGTAGAGTTCTGTAGTCTCGTCTAAATACATCGCAGTGTTTGAAACCGCTCCGTATCGCCTGCAGGTATCTCACGGCCACAAACGTTTTCCCCTTTAGACTGTACGCTTTATCCGAGTGAGACTTGCGGTCTGAATTAGTTTTTGCCTACGGAAGTGTCCCGATTGCGTTCTCATATCAAAGCTAGCAACCTTGCGCTACTTTCACCTACCGTGCATATCTCCTTGCTGGCTTGCATGAATTGTATTGGTACCAGGTCAATCTGCCGCCCAAAAATAACGCATCGATGGAGCTGGAAAACCACGGCAACCGACATCAGTAGGCAAATGAGGCCGCGTGCCATTCCTCGACAAATCCTGGTATTTGATTTGAGAAATATCGAGTTTCTCCTCCCGTGGATGTATGTGTATGCGTGTGAGTGTGCGCGCGCGCGTCCACTAGTGAATGCATATGTATGAATGTATATATATGTATATACACACACAATATATATATATATATATATATATATATATGCGTACACATATACATACACATGCCTATTTGTTACTTTCTCTTTCCGCGTTCCTTTATCGCTACATGTTAAATTCATTGATTTTTTCTCGTTTATCTTCATGTGCATATGTGTTTCTCAATATCACGTCCCATTGTAAGCTTTAATGACTGCATGTAAAATAGACAGGCAGGCATTAAAGTAAAAATACTAAAAAAGAATATATATATACTTATATATATACATATTTATATATACACACAAATGAAGGTCTAATGGAAAGGAAAATGCCAAAAAAAAAACCCCAGAAAAAAAAGAGAATAACCACGGAAGAGGTACAACATCAAACACATTACTATGACAATACAAATAGGCATCCGAAAATTTATCATTTTAGTCCTTCAAATAATAAGTATAATAAATATTATAACAACGGTGGCAGTATTGGGAACATTGTGAAAGCTATTTGTTCATATATATATGCTAAATTTATCGATATTCCCCTAACAGAATAATATAAACTACGTCACG
>NC_068994.1:53065268-53067497 GCF_001194135.2 Octopus bimaculoides | reverse complement strand
TATATATATATATATATATATATGTGTGTGTGTATATATATATATATATGCATATATGCATGTATCCATACACGCGCTGACACATATAACTACTTGTATATCCCAAAGTACATGAACGTATTCCTCTGAAGTCGTGTACATATATATGTATAAATGTGTGTATATATAAATATATAAGTGTGTGTGTGAGTATGTGTGTGTATATATATATATATATATATATATATACATATGTAGATACACATACACACTTTTCCATGTATGCATGGAGACATATCTGAAACAACCGGTTCATTCATGTTTATGAGTTTATGTGTTATACCGTTGTTGAATCATGTTTTTCTAGATCTAATGAATTTAGCGAGTTAGTTATCTATATATTTCCTTTTCCTTATTTGTTTTCCGTTTCTTGTTCTGTGTTGGGCTGCTCTGATGTATTTTACACTGTTTACACTAATCCTGTCGTAAGTTCATGTACAGACACACAGAGGCACGCACACACACATATTATACATATATACTCTTATAGCCTTATATATACATACAAGCAGACACATGTGTGCATACGTACGTTTTGCGTAGTTATTCTATTAATTTCCTATGCAGTTGATCGATGAAATCTTGTTTCAAGCTGTGCTGTTATGAAAGGAAAAACCATAGGATTCGTGCATTAATTTCCACAATTCAATCAAAATTTTCCTGTGACGTTAATAAATGTTATTATATTTTCATAGTAAAAATATTACACGAAGTGGTTATTGAAATTTGTACTTTTGAAAGCAGCTATATGTAGCTATTTTATATATAATACATTTATAGCCGTCTAGGCCCTCTGTGTTTGCTTCTTCAACCTGCCTATAGAAACAGCCCAAACATGCTACATCTTATATTATAGCTTGAGGTTAAAGGGAGGCAACATCTAGCAGTGTAGTCATAGTTAGTTAGATCGATCGATCGATAGATAGATAGATATTTAGCGGTTGGGCAAAAGAGACCTATGTAATATGGAGTCGATTTTTTTTTACTACAACGTCAAACAAATTTGATCAAAACGCTCCAGCATGACCGTCTCCTAATGATTGCTTTGATTGAAGTTATTGAAGAATATATTCGACAGCGAGTTGAAGAGTTCATGTGCTGTCTATGGATGAACGATACTAGAGCTGTGAAAACTTGTATTCATTAATTTCAACACTTTATATAAATAACTACGTTTTTGTTTCTGGTAAACTGATAACCAACTGTTCGAAGAAGATATCAAATGTAACTACTGGCGATATCTCTTGAAAATGGACAACGTTTGGCATCGAAGTGCTACCGAGTACCTGTAAAAAAAAAAATTACTCCCGAGGACACTCATGCTCACGTGGATGCTACATTAGTGGGTGACGCTCCAGCTTTATCAGCAGTGCAAACGTGGGCAACGGAATTTAAGAGGGAAAGGAATAATCTTGAAGATGACCCAAAGTTTGGATGTCCTGCAAATGCCACTACCAAGGAAAACATTGATCGTGTTTATAACATACTGATGGATGACATTCGATTGACTATAAATCAAATGGACAATGCTATTAGCATATCCAGTGAGAGAGGTGAGAATATTCTGCTCAATGGACTTGTAATAACGAGTGTTCCTGCTCGGTGTGTGCGACATCTTGTGACACCTGATTAACAGCGCACCAGGCTGATTACACCACTGGAAAATTTGACACTGAGAAAAATCCACATGGTTTTCTTGGAACGTTTCCTTAGCCAGGATGAGTTTTGGTTTCGTCAATTTGAGCGAGAGACAAAGAGACAATCCTCGCAGTAGAAAGACCCCTCCTCACCAGCCAGAAAGAAGCCGAGGGAGTTTTATTTGCACGGAATGTGACGGCTGCAGATTTTTGGGTCGCCAAAGGCATTATATTTATTGACTGTCTTCAAAATGGCCACACCATCAATGTAGAGTACTGCATCAACTTGCTGGAGCAGTTACGAAAGGCTATCAAGACAAAAAGTTCATGAAATCTGACGAAAGGAGTCTCGTTTCATCAGGACGATGCTACAGCACAAAAGTGTCGGTTTCAATGGTTGCTGTGGTTTTGAAGTGGTTGAATACCCTCCCTGTTCTCCTGATTTGGCCCCATCTGACTATAAACTGGTCCCCAACATGAAAAAAAAAACTTGGCTGGTACTGTCTTCGTTTTAAAACTTGGTGTTGCTACTAATGAAAAACGTTACCCATAT
>NC_068994.1:53063670-53064615 GCF_001194135.2 Octopus bimaculoides | reverse complement strand
GCATGTATACGAATTCGGATACATGCAGTAAGAACGTATAAGTATATATTTCAAGTGGTTGGTGAAGGGAACGATATTTATATTAATTGTGTCTCTGATATATTTCTCATCGAGGCATGTTTATTCCGTCTACTTAAAACACACACTTCAATAGGAACTTCTAAATCAGTAAAACATATGTTACGCCTTTAGCGTTTAACTTTGATGTAACGTGCTTCTAACCGAATTCACGATGTTATTGATTCTTTCGTACAACCCACCGTACTAAAACGTATACGGTGTTTGTGTGTTTGTGTGATTGTGGTTCACTGTTTGTGCCTGTATGAGTGAAACTATACATATGTATGCACACGCACAAACACACATACACACAGAGACATATATGTAAGTATATGTGTGTATATATAAATATATATCTAAACATACATATATAGATATATACATATATACATACATACACATATATATATATATATATATTTACACATATAATATATATCAATCTCAATACACACCCACACCCACACACACACAAACGAATACAAACACACACACACACACACACACACACACACACATATATATACGTAGGTGTCTGTATGTGTTTGTGTGTGTTTGTATGCCATGGTGAACCTGTGAGGATTTTAATTTAAATGGCTCCTCCTGTTTCAATATTTGCGACAGGCCGGCCCATGTGCGATGGGGTGTCATCCAATGTAACACACCTCATGCACAGCGATTAGTCCACGTCACCGGAAATACAGCGCAAATCAATGAAGAGGAAAAAAACCAAATATACATATATACGTTTGTGTGCGTACACCTGTGTGTTTGTGTTGGTACGCATGTAAATGTTTGTGTATGTGTGCGCATGCCTGCGTAGTGTATATGTGTGAATATATACTTACATACATATATATATATATATATAGATATATATATATA
>NC_068994.1:53060426-53063431 GCF_001194135.2 Octopus bimaculoides | reverse complement strand
AGTTTTTCTTGCTTCTGAAGTAGATATTTTTGCAGTCCTATGGTGGATATTTTGTAATAGTTTTCTAGCTGTATAAGACCTCTATCACTTTCTGTACGTTGTATATATAAACTTTCTATGTCAGACTTTGGGTCGTGCATCCTAAATCCTGTCATTACATTTCTTGTTTTCCTGTCAATTTTGATTAGTTCATTTAGTGTCCAGCTAAAGTTATTGTAGCTGTAACTTATAATCTAACTTGTCTATTGAATTCTTTTTTGTTATTCTCTTTTTCATTTGTGTGTGTTGTATCCTATCTAGTTCATTGATTCCTAAATGTTTGTATGTCTGGCTTTGGCTTAATTCTCTTATTTCATTTGCTTTATCTAGTGTGATGTTGCTAGTTACTCCTCTTTTCAAGGTTGCTTTGGCACATATATTATTATTATTATTATTATTATTATTATTATTATTATTATTATTATTATTATTATTATTATTATTATTATTATACATACGTGTACGTTTATAGATATACAAATATACATACATATATAAATATATACGTACGCACATACATACATACGTACGTACGTACATACATACATACGTACGTATGTACATACATACATACACACATACATACATATATATATATACACACATGCGCACACACTTACAGAGAAGCGACTTGAGCAATTATTATTCCTGAAGTACCAATCTCATATTTTAGTCAAAATACGACTGATACATATATTGTGATAAATGTAGAGATAACATTTTCAATAGAGTTATTCATTGCCCTACATCGATAACGTTTACTACAATACAAATAAGTACATATGCATATGTCTCAGAAAGAAATATCTGAATTGATTGTTTGATTCAAATTCTATTGATATCTATTAATGTAACAAATAGCAAGACAAAAGAAATACCAATATATGTAACACAATACTAGAGAAAGCTATTTAAACAACAATTTGTAAAAGAGATACGCGGCTAGGGATTATTGTGTGGGTAAATATCAATTACTTCAGTGCGTGATTAGTTCTTTATTTCACTAGAAATGAAAGGTAAAATCAAGGTTGACTGAATTTAAACTCAGAGCGCTCAGACCACACTTGACTAAACGCTGCACGTTCTTGTTGAACATTTACATATTTCATTGTTTTTATCATAGCAATTCTAATAGCAATTTGTAGCCAAGGCACGGACCACCAGTTTCAGTGGAGTGTCGTAGCCAAACTTTTACCATTTGACTGGTATTTCTTTCATAAAGCTCAGAAGTATGAAAGGCAATGTAGTACATTAGTGAGTGTACGTACATATATATGTCATCATTATGTATATGTATATGGAATAAAATACTTCCTAGATTGAAATTGTTAGGGTCAGGTTTTTGTAATTCAAAATCACGGACTACAGATAATTCACTGACTCTTTTATTATATTTATGGACCTCCAGAGACTGGAAACACATTTTATATCCGAAAGATGTAAAGATTTGGAGAATAAGCCGGAATCATTTACGTAAACCAATTTATTCGTCGCTCGAGCGATTCTGCCAATTGCCACATATTCATAACGCACGCACGTACACACACACACACACACACACACACACACACACACGCATACAAACACACATTTATTTTAAGAAATAATTGCACCAAGAGAACAAAGCAGCACTCAGAATATTACCTGTTGTTTTAAGATAGTGCCTTCAATTTGCATTACTGAATATATTACATATGCAAAATCACATTCTATAATTCAGATTTTCTGTCGGAGTAGTACAGAAAATCAGATGTACTTTTGTGTTTCTGCAAATTGTAGTTGGTTGATTGAAAGCAACAACTGATATGCCTGTATGCATGTATGCATGTATGTATGTATGCATTTATGTATGCATGAATGTATGTGTATGTACGAATGTATGTACGTACGTACGTACGTATGTATATATGTCATTATTCAGTTTATTTCAAGATTTCTTGTCAATAGAAAAAGAACTGGTTTCTAACCTAGATCCAAGGTACATTCATTGGAATTTCAACATCAGCACAGGATATTTTTGTATGTATGTATGTATGCATGTATGTATGTATGTATATGTGCAGATTTGTATGTTTTGCCTTATCTATGTATTCTCATGGATATATATATATATATATATATATATATATATATATATATATATATATATATATACACATACATACACACACACCCACACACACACACACACACAAACACACACACACACACACATATATATATATATATATGTATATATATATATATACTTATATCCGTGTACGTGCATGTGTTTCTAACTATAATTATATATATGTGCGTGTGTGTGTGAGTGTGTGCGAGTGTGCGTGTGAGTGTTTGTGTGTTTGTGTGTGGCAGTTTTTATGTACATACAACTGTAGACAATATGTTTATTTTTAAGTATGCTACAATTGTGAACAAAGAAATAAATAGGATTATATTTCATACAATATCTTGCACAGTAGAAAATACAAACATACTTTTATTAACTTGTATCTCTATCACTTTACCATTCTCTGACTTTTTTCAGTAAGATGTATTGTAATCAAATTAAGTATAAACTGATTGTAAGTAGAGGAGAGAAAGTAAATAAGAATAGGCCTATAGGATGATGTATAGACTACAGAAATGATGATCTGCATAACACTGGAACATCTCAAGTAGATATATATTAAATTTGTCTTTTGTAACATCATCAACAATACAGCTACCGTTCATTAAAGATGACATTTGAAGGGACTTGAGGGAAGAATAGAAACCGGGGAATAATCGATATTTATATATTTGCATAGAAATATGTACTTAATGGCGTGTAGTTGCTCGTAAAAAAAATTTTCTATACTGTTTGTGCATAGAAATATATCGTGCGCGATATATTATATGAATGCGTACGCCAAAAATGAACATATACATAACACACACACACAAACACACATATATACATACATATCTATCTATATGTATAT
>NC_068994.1:53052043-53059616 GCF_001194135.2 Octopus bimaculoides | reverse complement strand
CAAAACAAAAGACGAAGACGGGTGTGTTTAACGTTCTGGAAGTGATAAAGTCTTTTACGTTTCGAGCCTACGCTTTTCAAAAGAAAGGAACACAAAAATAAACAGAGAGAGAAAATAAAAACAAGGAGACTTAGTGGCTAGGTTACACGAGTAATAATGGTGTGCATGTCATGCAGACCTGCGCCTGTCAACTTAGTTTTGAAGTACTGTCACTTCATTGTATAGTTAGAAGTTTTTTTATAAGTTTGATAGAACTGCTTAAGTTTAAGTCATATATGCCAGTTTAAATCCAGAATCACAGTTACCGCTGTAGATCTGGGCAATCACATCTGTCAACCGTAGACCCAACAGATATACGTAAAACTGTTTTGTACGTATATTCGTTATAAAGCCATATATTCTCTCTATTTCGTATAATGAGTGCTTTCTCCTTGGCTATAAACACAGACGCAAACACAGACACACACACAAACGCACGCACACACACACACACAGACACACACAGAGACACACACACACAGACACACATACATACACACACATGAATATATATTTCGGTCATTTTATCTCCTCTGTACGCAAGGAGAGAATTTTTTTAGATAATTTTTTGAGATAAATAGTATTGTAACAAAAAAAAGAAAAGAAAATGAATGAAGAAAAATTTATTTAAAGAACATTTTGTAACACAAGAATGATATTGAATTAAATTCCATTCATAGAATGGAATTTAATTTAATAATATGGCTGTAATAGTCCTTGTTTCTGGCAAGATTACCATTTACATTTTTAATGGTTGATGTTAGTTTTAATGGACAGGAGAAGAATATGTTAGACCAGCCCGAAAAGCCTCACAACAAAGTACAACGATAAAAATAAAATAACATTTTCTTGATCGAATATGAAAGAATTGCGAAAGCAAAGGTGATATAAATTCTTTAATAGAATTTATATTAGGTTTACTTCCGCAATCTTTCTTTCACATTTGATCAAGAAAATCTTTATTTTTATCATAGTATGTTATGAGTCATTTCGGGTTGACTTAGCATAGTCTTCTCCTGTCCAAAGATAGCAGAAAGAAAGAAAATTAAAGTATCAGAAAAATTGGTGAAATACATGGCAAGTAAAGCCAGTGTGCAGGAACTTTAAAATAATATTAAAGGAAATCGTTCCAAGACAATATATTTTATTGAAAGAATGAAAATTGCAGAAAATGAAATATGAAAGCACAACCTAACGCAATGCATCTGGGATAATATATAAAACAACAAAGGAAGTCCGCAGGGAAATAGGATGCGAAATATAGGGATAACTAGAACTACTAAAAGGTTGCATTAAATTAGTGTGAGCTGAGAATATGAAGAAGTAATGAGGTGGGTGGGTACATATAATATACATAAAGTAAGAATATAAAAATAGAAAAGTTAAGGCATAAATCAAAGGTATCTATACTAATATGTAATTCTGGCAGTTGGAAGATAAGATGCAGATGAAAGAAAGACATTGGGTAAAAAATGTAAATGTATGTAACTATATTTGAAAGAAGTTCGATGTTTCATATAAATTTTGGAAGAATGAAAGAGGGTGAGTAAAAGCTATTGATGTCTAGTATTTAGGAATAATAGATATTTGGGGGAAGAATGTAATGTAGAGGGATCAATAAAAATTAAGTGGAAAAGAAAGAAAATAAAATATGTAACATATTTATAAGAATTAGTAAAAAGCAAATATAGTAGAGAGTTGTGGCTGTACAAATAACTGAGTTGCAAAGATGATAAAGCCCTAGTAGACGTAGATGATGGTAAAGATTAATATTGCATGGTAGTTCCATATTGTTAGAAAGTATTTTAGTGATGAGGTCTAACGAATTATTCGGTGTCGGGGCGGATTAGAAAAGGAAATGTGCTGAAAGGAAGTGTTGAATTCAAGTGATTGCTTTAAATCAGTGGTTCTCAGCCGGGGTCCATATGGCGCTTAAGGGGCCATATAGGGTTCTGTTGTTAGAGTTTATGTGCAAATAAACTGGTTATATTTCAAAGATACACAACATAATAAAAACACTTTTAATTCAATTCCTAATAACATCAATTCATGAAAATATAATAGGAAAATATAAAAGGAGTTATCAGACTGAGTAAAATAGCAATCAAATTGGTCCATAGACAAAATGGTTGAGAACCACTAATTTAGACAGTAGAAAGAATACTATCATACTATGATATCTATTATCTACATCAATACATTACTAATGGCAGGATGTAGGTACCAGAAACCACCAAGCTTCGAATGGATATTGAAAGCATCGGTTCCATAGCATAATGTCGACTGATCCACAGTGTTTTTAATAACTGTGTCTAATGTTCACTGGAGTTTTCCTGATAGTTTTCGAAGTTTTCGTGTTGTTAGTTTATTTAATGGAAAGTTTATTTACGAACTTAGCATATGTTATATAATGTTCTTTAGATGCAAATATTTCATTTCTATCATCTATATAAATGTTAGAGAAGATTGGTTGTCTTTGATTCTTAATTTCGTTTAATCAGTCTTCCTTCGTTGCCTTATAGACTTTAGCGGCAACAGAAAAAGAAGATATTTGATAATTCGTATGACTATTTAGATTTTTAGTTCTATCAGCTTGGGTGAACAGAGATTTACCATTTTGATGTTTTACTTCCCTATGTAAGTTATTTCTTACACGACGCAATTAAAATAGATTTATTCAAAATTATATCTACTTCAAAAGGGAATCAAAAGATTATTAATGGACGAGCATTTAACTTTTGACGTTTAAATGGTGGATCACTGTATTTGCAAATATAATTTATTTGGTAAACACAAGGAGAGAATTTCTTCTTGAAAACACAGAGTTGAAATCATAGCTGAGCAACATACCTGCTAAGTAATATTGGTTTCAAATTTTTGGTACAACACCAGATATTTTTGGAAGGGGCTAAGTCGATAACATCGAACCCCAGGCTTCAACTGGTACCTATTTTATCGATCCCGAAACGAGGAAAGGCAAAGTTGAGCTCGGTGGAATTCGAACTCAGAACATGAAGCTAAGCATTTTGCCAACGAATTTATCAGCTCGCCGCCTTAAATTATATGAACGCTTACTACTTTTGTACAACAGATTTCAGCGGAAATTCTAAAACCAGAATTTTATCTGGAGTTTTATATCAATTTCTCAATTTTCAAATCTTTTAATCCGTATTCAAATTTTTTTTTATCTCATGTATCTCCTTTCACAAACTATCTTCTAATAATTTCATTTTGCATGCAATTTGGTTCCATTCCATACACCACTAAGGCAATTACCATCTTACGTAACTGTATACTTATATATTTCTCATTGGTTCTTATTTAGTTGGTTTGTCTTGAGGTTATAATAATATTATTATTATTATTATTATTATTATTATTATTATTATTATTATTATTATTATTATTATTATTATTATCATTATTATTATTATTATTATTATTATTATCATTATTATTATTTGCATCACACTTCAAATTTGTACCATAATTTATAAAATCCACAACCCTAATATCTTGCATTTTTAGAATACGCCTCTCTCTACATTTTTTCTTTCCATATGCCTATCACTGAATATTGCCATCGCATTTATTCCCGCTCCCTCTTAATTTAGATCTCAACCCAGCACCTTTGATCCCTCTTTTGCTGTTCTTCTAACTCCGATTCTACAATTTTCTTTCCAAGAAGCATTTCGGTTGCACCGCTTTTCATATTTTTTCATACTCTAACATTTTACGTAGCTTCTTTCATTAATATATTTTCTCCGGAATTTCGTACCGCTTCTTTGCTGCCTCGCTAGACTTTTTGTGCTCGTATTTAACATTCGACCTATTTAAGACATTGATAATACCACAAATTCCCTTTCTCAGAATTCCTGCGCTGCAGATATTCGTTTTTTCTATGGCCTTTAAAACCTAGCAGTGGAATTCCTGAAAGATTTTTACTGTAGTTTCTGTAATAGTTTCTCGTTATTATTTTTTTCGTGTTTACTGGGGTTTCTTAACGAAGAAATTTTTCATACAGTTTCTCTCATGATTGACCATTATCTGTCATGACTTTTTCCATTTTCCCGGAGGTGTTATTTCCAATGTAATTTCCTATGCATGTATGCATACACACACATACATGCATACATACTCACAACTATATATATATATATATATATATATATTACAGATGTATTTGATATGTGTATATTTATATATATGTATCTACATATTTATACATACGTTTGTATATATATATGTGTGAGTATGTATGCATTCGTATATAAATATTTTGAACGTATATACGTATTTAAAAATATATATGTGAGTATGTGTATTTATATATTTATATATATTTTCTTCTTTGCCTACATACCCACGCAGAATATTATTTGTATAATGAAACTTTTGTCAGATACTTCGAAATCTCAGCTTTTTAACTTCCATTGGACTGTTTCATGAAAAGGCTATATAAAAGTAAAATGCATGCAGAATAATCTATGGAAAGGCTTTAACCAGCCATTGATTTCGTCATTTTATTTCATTAGGTGTAGTTTCATTTCTTTTGCACGTATATGTACAAATTTTGTTGTGATATTTGATTAACCCTGTTTTTATCTTTATAAAATACAATAAATAAAACCTTTCGAAACAAAATGATGTCGATGAATTTGCACGCTGGCAGAACGTCCGCTGGTTTCAATGTAGTGAGTCTAAAAGAAAACTGGTTCGATTCTTCGGTATTAATAATCAAACGCTGAATATGGCAGTTGTGCGTTGGATTGAAAGAGGTCATGATTTTGTGATGTACAAGACAGCAAAATATCTATGAGATGGTAAAGTGGGTAGATAAGAGTCAAGTTATAAAAGATCAAATTGCACATATCAGGTAGATTGCAAATCCAATGGTTATGATACTGTACTTACGAAGAATAGTATTGAAAGACCTTTGGCATGAACAAGGATTTGCTCGAAAAAAACCAAACGAGTCCAACTGGGTTAAAGATTTCTACTACAAAGTAGACTAGATATAATCGTTAATAGAGTGATCAGCGGGAAAAAAATTATTTTTCTACAGGGCATCGGTAACGTAGGTGAAACTGAATAACTATGGAGCGGCATCCATAATTGCTCGTTTTTTCGCAGACACTTTACTTTACACATTTCAGATACAATTACCATACATTTTGAAGCTTGATGTAAAATAATAAAGCTCACGAAAGGGTTGAGGACTAATTAGAGATCCTCACATCAAAGCAAGATAAATATATTTGTACTCTTTAAAACTCACTCAGGCATTGAAGACGTAAATTAGGGACCAGCGGCCAGAAATCTTTTATCTTTTCAGCTGTGTCATAAATATACAATTAATGAGTGTTTCTTTTGCTCAAAGCCCTGATTTAGTGTCTCTTTGTAAAGTTATAGTTAAATCAAAACTTAATAATGTACGTCTTATCTTTAATTCTCTCATTGCTACACAGCTTTTTGTAACCTCTATTCTACTACCGCTACTCCATTACTAATGCTCTGTTACTCTTGTCTATCGCTTCTGCTTTACAAGTGCTTTTCTTTATTATTGCTGTCCATGCGTTGTTGCTGGACAAATTAAACGAGTATGTCTAAGTAATGTGAAATGGTTTCGAATGACAATCGAATTACGTTTCAAACCTCATTGCAAGTAAACTTTTGTTGTTTACTCTGAGCAACAGGATAAATGTTGATTGTTTATTTAATCAGATACCCACACCCACTCATTATACTACAAATGAGAAATATATTCGAGTTCTTCAGAATTAATGGCACTGAGTTTTGTCAACGTACTTAATGTTTTCAGTTAAGTAGAAATAAATAGCTCAAGTTTTTTTTAATTTAAATAGTAATAGAAAAAAAGAATTGAATTACAGAATCTATATATGCATTAGATATCATTTAGCATATCTTTTCTGGGAGACAACAATGGGTGTTTTCTTGAAATATTTTCCAAGCATTAAATATTTATAAATATATTTATTTGAACATTTTTATATATTATATTTTGGTTCTTATTTTGGAAATTATAGAGAAATGTTAAGATATTTATATAAGTAATAGATTCTCAATAAACTTCATGCCCAATAGTTTTGAATAATGTACAAAGTAAAGATATGCATCTAATAACAAATGCTGTATTTCAACAAGAAGCAAGCAACTAAAAAGAAATATATACAAAACTTATCAACATATAAGAAAATGACAACACTTAAAAAAAGATCATATACATTAGTGACTTATAAATTTAATGTTCTTAAATAATATTGAAATTTTCTTAATGGTATGGAGACTAAACTTTTAGAAAGCAAACTTGGGAATTTAATATTTACGACAACAAAACAATTTACGGATTCTATTAGAAGAATTTTCATATGAACATCATATCTCATGTAGACAGCTTTGAATTATGAAATAGATGCAAGTCTTGTAACACAATCATGAGTAGAGGTTACACATAAGGAGGCCCGTTCAATAATAAACGGGACATTATGAAAACAAATTTATTGCTTTACTTACAATTTAATTAAACTTCCAGATAATTTCCTTCACTGAGGATGCATTACTTCTAATATATCTTGTTTTAGAACACAAACTGGGACATATTTACTGGGGGCAGGACACGAGTCTCGCAGCACAGTTTGCTACGTCACTAATAAAATGAATTTCAAATATGGTATCTAAAAGTTTAGAGAAAATTTTACGGAAAAGTTAACAGAAAGCAAGTCCGGAAAACAGGGTGGCTACCGGATAAGATTCCTCTTGTTATTGTCAAACGGCACATATAAGGAGAGAAGACGCTTTATTGCAGCATATATGTTTTGTATATCCGTAGATTTGTACCAAGGACTTCGATCTTCTGAGATGTGATCTTTGCAGTGTGGGGTCGTGCATTGTCCTGATGAAACATCACCCCTTTTCCATTCACTAAAGCGGGTCTTTTTTCTTCAAATCTTGGTTCAAACGCTCTAATTGCTGACAGTAGACTTGAGCATTGAATGTTGCATTAGGTGGTAACAGTTCAAAGTGAATTTCTCCTTTGTAATCCCACCAGATAGAAATAAGAACCTTTTTCTCATGAAGTTCCCTTCTCGGTTGTTGTTGAGCTTTTTCCCTTTTGCCAAGCCACTGTTTACGACATTTAACATTTTGATAGAAGATCCATTTTTCGTCACCAGTCACAAGCTTATCTAAAAAGAGTGAAATGAGTTCGCGAGAATGGAGAGACGAAAAGATGTCAACTCGGGATTTGCGGTTGCTTTCGGACAATTCATGAAACACCCATTTTCCAAGTTTTGGAACCTTTTCAAGTTCTTGAAGATGACGATGAACAGATGTATGGTTTGAAATAAGATTTATTGCCAATTCTTCAACTGATAATGCAGGATTTTCTTCAAGTAATGCCTCAAGGAGCTTGTCATCAAACTCAACTGGACATCCTGTTCGTTCTTCATCTTCAAGGCTGAAATCTTCACTTCTGAATTTTGCAAACCATCTCCTGCAAGTTCTTTCATTTAAG